>NC_132938.1:23173106-23476136 GCF_034638445.1 Ciconia boyciana
AGCTCAGCCAGAACAAATATTTTTCAAGTGGAAGAGATTCTTGATTTCTCCTGAAATCTAGGCAGTCTGCATAGGCCTTGATACTTAAATATTTTATTTCATCCTGCATTTCAAATAGGTCAATATCTCATCAGTTCAATTGAAGTTTATCACAAAGCAGTTCCAGCTTGTCACCTGTCAGTGCAATTTTATACTGTTTATTCTCATTGTGATGGTACTGATATTTCTTAAATTGTTATTCCAGTTTTATATGCTGGTCAGACCATCTACTTTTGATAAACAGTTTTCCCAGGAGGCATGAAACAGCATTTCGATCTTTCTCAAAACATTCCATTCTTCTCCTCATTTTTAAATGACTTCGATCAAAAAAATAAGGGAGCTTGAGGCATTCAAGACTAAATTTTACTTATATGATATTTTGCCAGGACAGCATGATGCTGAAACTAGACTTTATCCATAACATGATTTTATAATTCAATTTGAAACAATCAATTTACCTGTCTTTTTTTATTCTTTATTTTTTTGCTAAACCTCCACATGACATTAGAAAAAAGAAAATTAATCACAAAAGTCCAGGTCTGTGCTTTATTTTATGTAGAGGACTTAGCCATTATGATTTTGCACCATCTTTTTCTTTCTAAAGCTTGATATACAAAATTGTCTAACTATTTCATATCGAAGAATGACAACATTGATCATGTAATGCACATTTCTGGGTTATCAGCTAGCTGGTACATGTCTCCTACATATCTGGCTTGCTTCACCAGAGTGAAGATGACCACAACTGCCTATGTCAGAAATCTGCCAATATAATTCAGTAATCCTTAACAAATAGTAAGGCTTAGACTCAATTTCTGGGTTCAATACCATGTACAGGAGAATGTATTACAGCTTCTACTTGACTGAATAATCCTGAGTTCATCACTACCATCCCAAATGGATATGCATTTCCGCTCACCTATGGTGTTCAACTCAGAAAAATACCTGATCTGACATGTATTTAAAATACAGAGTAATTTGCATCCTGGTTTCATCTGGGACAGAGTTAATTTTCTTTCTAGTAACCGGTATAGTGCTGTGTTTTGGATTTAGGATGAAAATAATTTTAATAACACACTGATGTTTTAGTTGTTGCTAAGCAATGTTTACACTAGCCAAGGACTTTTCAGCTTCCCATGCTCTGCCAGGTGCACAAGAAGCTGGGAGGGGGCACAGCCAGGACAGCTGACCCCAGCTACCCAAAGGGCTATTCCATACCATATAACACCATGCTCAGTATATAAAGCTGGGGGGAGCTGGCTCGGGGGCAGCGATCACTGCTCAGGGACTGGCTGGGCATCAGTCGGCAGGTGGTGAGTGATTGCATCACTTGTTTTTTTCCCTGGGTTTTGTTCCTCTCTCTATCTCTCTCTCTTTGTTTTCCTTTTCATTACTTCATCTTCTTCTTCTTGTTATTATTATTATTATATTTTATTTTTATTTTTGTTTTTATTTTATTTCAATTATTAAACTGTTCTTATCGCACGCCATGAGTTTTCTTACTTTTGCTCTTCTGATTCTCTTCCCCATCCCACCGGGGGGGGAGGGTGAGGGTGAGCGAGTGGCTGTGTGGTGCTTGGTTGCTGACTCAGCTAAACCACAACAGCCCTTTTTTGCGCCCAACGTGGAGCCCAAAGGGTTTGAGGTAATAACAGATTAACCAGACCGTATTAAGAAATTTATACCTGTTAACAGTTGCGGGTCACAATATTGATTCATCTGCTCTCGGTATTAGTTTATCAGATTTGAAACATGCTCATTTTTAGCTGTACACGTTAAAATCAGCATTTGTTTTTGCAGTTTGCTGTGCTCTGCAGTGATTAGTGATGTTCTGCCTGGGAGATTTGTTATTAAAAGTGACCTTGAGCTTAGTCTGGTATTTGGGCTTTGCACTGAAGCCATGACTATACTTCAGGTACCACCTCGTGGAGACAATTAGCAATTATATTTCTTCCTCTGAGAGGTTTTTTATGGAGGAAATAATACAAAATGACACCTTCACTACCTTCTTCTATGATGTTTCCTCCTTCATTAGAATAACTTTTCAGTATCTTGAACATCCTTGGGTAGTTAAGATACTTCTATTGGTATTGCTTGGGAATATTGTTTTGGTTTTCTTTAAGGTTAACCAGCAATTTAAGAATATCATCCAGAGATCTGCCCCAAGGTCAGATAGTTATGAGTGGCAGGGTGTGTGGGACAGCATGAGCAAATGCTTAGGACACTGGGCACCTCCAGTGTTTTGGAACTTCACCCCTGAATAAGTGCAGAATCCTGAAAAATTAGTAGAATATTTGGAAAAAGTATGCTATCACCCTGGCAATTCTAGGGAGACACAAATCACTGCAATGTGCTGCGGCCTGGCCCATGCCTACTGAGCTGTGTTCAACACTATTCAGTACCCTCAAGGGGAAGAGAAGGTCTGTGGATCTGATGACAAAACTACAGGCACTGTGGCTGCTCCAACCCTGGTGACAGACACTGCAGCTGAACCAGGGAATGAACTCGTGCCGGTATCAGTTGCCCTTATACACAAGAAGAAATATTGTAAGCAAAAGTCAGCTTGTTTAGAAAGGGATGATGAAAAAGCAGGGCCATCATGAGGAGAGGAGGAGGAAGAGGAAGAACTTGTAAATGAGATGGTAACCATCTGATCCCTATCCCTGAGTGAGCTGTGAGATATGCGAAAAGATTTTAGCTGTTGTCTAGGCAAGCACATTGTCACCTGGCTGCTCTGATGCTGGGATAACAGGGCCAGTAGCCTGGAATTAGAGGGTAAGGAAGCCATACAGCTGGGATCCCTTTCTAGGGAAGGGGACATTGACAAAGCAATTGGAAAAGGGGCACAAACCCTCAGCCTTTGGAAGCAACTACTGTCAGGTATGAAGGAAAGATATCCCTTCAAGAAAGATGTTGTATATCGCCCTGGGAAATGGACCACCATGGAGAGAGTTATCCAGTACCTGAGGGCATTAGCTGTGCTGAAGGTCATTTATGGTGACGTGGACAATGAGCGGTTACCAAACATCCGGATGAAGTCAGGTGCACACAACCCATGTGGCAGAAGTTGGTACGGAGCACACCGGTGTTGTACGCCAATTCATTGGCAATACTAACCTGGAAAGATAAAGAGGGACCAATAGTGGATGAAGCAGCTAGCTGACTCTGGCAATATGAGGAAAGTATCTCTTTCTCCATCGTCTCGGTTGTGGAGAAACTGTTCTGGTCGGTCCAAGCAACTCAAAGAGGATAGGTTCTACTGTCCACCTCTATGGATCAGTATCTCAGCTATTAGGAATCAGTGTTCTTCTGCTCCAGAGAGAAGATATAGAGAGTACACACCACAGGCCACCCTGTGGTTTTACCTGCATGACCAAGGAGAAGATATGAGGAAGTGGGATGGAAAATCTACCTTGACCTTAGAGGCACGGGTACGTGAGTTGCAAGGAAAAACAATCACACAAGGAGTTCTTCCAGGGAAATTGCTGCTCCAGTTTCCAGTGGACAGTTCCCCAGACAGAGTAAAAGGGCTGATCTTAAGCAGAAGATCCTGATTTTAATGAAGGAACTCCTGACTAATATTTACGAGAAGTGAATAATGCATACTATGACCAGGACTAGAGAGCCCTGCCTCCAGACAGGTGGAGGAAAGGAACAACCGGGTTTACTGGACTGTGTGGATTTGATGGCCTGGTGCATCAGACCCACAGGAGTATAAGACTCTAGTAAACATGGGTGCACAGTGTACCCTAATGCCATCAAGTTATATAGGGACAGAACCCATCTGTATTTCTGGAGTGACAGGGGGATCCCAACAGCTAACTAGATTGGAGGTCAAAGTGAGACTAACTGGGAATGAGTGGTAAAAGCACCCCATTGTGACTGGCCCAAAGGCTCCATGCATCCTTGGCATAGACTCCCTCAGGAAAGGGTATTTCAAGGACCCAAAAGGGTACCAGTGGGCTTTTGGTATAGCTGCCTTGGAGACAGAGGAAATTAAACAGCTCTCCACCTTGCCCAGTCCTTTGGAGTAGCCTTCTATTGTGGGGTTGCTGAGGGATGAAGAACAACAGGTGCCAGATGCTACCACAACGGTGCACCGGCAGCAATATCGCACCAACCGAGACTCCCTGATTCCCATCCATAAACTGATTCATCGACTGGAGAGCCAAGGAGTGATCAGCAAGACTCGCTCACCCTTTAACAGCCCTATATGGCCAGTGCAAAAGTCTAATGGAGAGTGGAGACTAACAGTAGACTATCGTGGCCTGAATGAAGTCACGCCACTGCTGAGTGTTGCTGTGCCAGACATGCTAGAACTTCAATACAAACTGGGGTCAAAAGCAGCTAAATGGTATGCTACAGCTGATATTGCTAATGCATTCTTCTCAATTCCTTTGGCAGTAGAGTGCAGGCCACAGTTTGCTTTCACTTGGAGGGGCGTTCAGTACACTTGGAATCAACTGCCCCAGGGGTGGAAACTAAGCCCTACCGTTTGCCATGGAATGATCCAGATGGTTCTGCTCTATACATCATGCAACTGATGCTATGTGGAGTAAGTGGGTCGCACTGATTACACAATGGGCTCAAATAGGAAACCCAGTCACCCAGGACTCTTGGAAGTAAGCATGGACTGGCCAGAAGGCAAAGATTTTGAAATATCACCAGAGGAGGAGGTGGCGAATACTTAAGAGGCCCCACTGTACAATAAACTACCAGAAAATGAGAAGCAATATGCCCTGTTCACTGATGGGTCCTGTCGTCTTGTGGGAAAGCATCGGACATGGAAAGGTGCTGTATGGAGTCCTATACGACAAGTTGTAGAAACTGCTGAAGGAGAAGGTGAATCAAGCCAATCTGCAGAAGTAAAGGTCATCCAGCTGGCTTTAGACATTGCTGAACAAGAAAAGTGGTCAGCACTTTGTCTCTGTACTGACTCATGGATGGTGGCAAGTGCCCTGTGGGGGTGGTTGAAGCAATGGAAGCAGAACAACTGGCAGCGCAGAGGTAAACCTGTCTGGGCTGCCACATTGTGGTAAGATATTGCTGCCCAGATAGAGAACCTGGTTGTAAAAGTATGTCACGTAGATGCTCATGTACCCAAGACTTGGGCCACTGAAGAACATCAAAACAACCAGCAGGTGGATCAGGCTGCTAAGATTGAAGTGGCTCAGGTGGACCTGGACTGGCAACATAAGGGGGAATTATTTATGGCTCAGTGGGCCCATGACACCTCAGGTCATCAAGAAAGAGATGCCACATATAGATGGGCTCGTAATCAAGGGGTGGACTTGACCATGGACACTGTTGCACAGGTTATCCATGAATGTGAAACATGCACTGGAATCAAAGAGGCCAAGTGGTTAAAGCCTCTGTGGTATGGAGGACGATGGCTGAAATACCAATATGCGTAGGCCTGGCAGATCGATTATATCACACTCCCACAAACCCACCACGGCAAGCGCCATGTGTTTACAATGGTGGAAGCAACCACTGGATGGCTGGAAACATATCCTGTGCCCCATGCCACCACCTGGAACACTATCCTGGGCCTTGAAAGGCAAGTCCTATGGCAACATGGAACCCCAGAAAGAATTGAGTCAGACAACAGGACTCATTTCCAAAACAAACTTATAGACACCTGGGCCAAAGAGCATGGCACTGGTGTCTCATGGCACATGGCTCATCCCCTAGCATGCACCAGGCTCCAGGAAAATCATATGATACAATGGATTGTTAAAGACTACACTGCGAGCAATGGGTGCTGGGACATTCAAACACTGGGATACACATTTAGCAAAGGCCACCTGGTTAGTCAACACTAGGGGATCTGCCAATTGAGCTGGCCCTGCCCAATCAAAACTTTTATGTGCTGTAGAAGGTGATAAAGTCCCTGTAGTGCATGTAAAAAACATACTGGGGAAGACAGTCTGGGTTACTCCTGCATCAGGCAAAGGCAAGCCCATTTGTGGGATTGCTTTTTCTCAAGGACCTGGGTGCACTTGGTGGGTGATGCAAAAGGATGGGGACTCCAATGTGTGCCTCAAGGTGATTTGATTTTGGGTGAGAATAGCCAATGAACTGAATGGTATGATGTTAATTGCTATATAATACAGTATGTCATACACTTTTATGGTTGCTATATGCCATATCAACAGTATTACAGTAAGAATCACCCAGATTAATGAAGAATGAACTTTGATGAAACTGAGCAAAGTGCAGCGGTGATGGAACCAGAACTGGCTTCAGCATGCAACAATCCAACACCACACATCATCTCTCCTGCCCTGAAAGACTGTTATGGCAGATGGAACCCAAAGTCATGGACTAAATGAACTCCACGGACATTTTAGAGGGATGACCCATAGACCAAGGGAATGATATCTGTGTGTATATACCAAAAGACAGGGAAAGTGGTGGTGATTAATTGGGATGCCTTGGAAGTGTGGGACCTGGGCATGACGTAGATGGTGTAGAATAAGGGGTGGATACTGCCCTACTTTTGGCTGGGACAGAGTTAATTTTCTTCCTAGTAGCTGGTATAGTGCTGTGTTTTGGATTTTAGTATGAGAATAATATTGATAACACACTGATGTTTTGGTTGTTGCTAAGTAGTGCTTACACTAGTTAAAGACTTTTCAGCTTCCCATCCTCTGCCAGGTGCACAAGAAGCTGGGAGGGGGCACAGCCAGGACAGCTGACCCCAAGTGGCCAAAGGGCTATTCCATACCATGTGATGTCATGCTCAGTGTATTAACTGGGGCGAGTTGGCTGGGGCGCAGTGATCACTGTTTGGGGACTGGGTGGGTGTTGGTCAGTGGGTGGTGAGCAGTTGCATCACTTCTTTTTTTCCTTGGGTTTTGTTCCCCCCCATCTCTCGTTTTCCTTTTAATTACAATTTATCATTATTATTTATTTTTATTTTTATTTTTTTAATTTTAATTATTAAACTGTTCTTATCTCAACCCACAAGTTTTCTTACTTTTGCTCTTCTGATTTTCTCCCCCATCCCACTGCGGGGGAGGGTGAGTGAGCGGCTGTTTGATGCTTAGTTGCCAATTGGGGCTAAACCACGACAATTTGCTTTACAGTTAACAATTGTTTCTATGCTAGCGCATGCTGTCAATATGAATCACATTATTAGTTTTGTTAAGAATCCTCAGCTGCTGTGGTCTTTGAATGAGCAAGTAATGGAGGTCTTTAGATAGAGATAGCTATAGACAGTGTTCCTGTTCTCACCTGCCCACTAGTTGTGTTTTCCTGTACGACTATGTGGAAGTAGAAGGTGTATGGGTGGCTCTGATGGATTATTTTCTAATAAAAAATAACATAAAATTTCTTTCAGTGGCCATGTAGCATACCTGTAACATGAAAAAGAAATTACACCAAGTGGAGTGTTTCCAGAAGTTTCCACATAGAACTTTTTTCTGTTAGAAATGGCATTTGTCAAGTTTAAGATAGTTTGCAGAAGTGTGCTAATATTTACATTTTTCCCAGGGAAACAAAAGATGTATTATTATTGCTACTATTGAAATAGATGTTTTCATTTTAATATTAAAAATGAAATAAGAAGCATCCAAGCCAGCTGATTTATTCAAACAGCATGCTTTAATTGATCTGAAACAAAACATGGCAGAGTTTTCCATGGAAAATTTATTCTGAAAGGAAAAGAGCGTATGCAAATCAGTGCAAATTTCTGCTATAGTTAGGATTGGGTCAATGTACATGTTACAGAGATCTTGCATTATTATATTGAAATAAGACAGTGAGACTAGAAGCAATACTTTACTGCCAGACACTTGTAACGATGTGCAAAATATTTATTGTAACTTCTTCTAGATTTGTAATTTGTCCTTTTAATGTTTCTAATGAAGACCATAAAAAATTAATTACTTCCATGACTCAACTTTATAAAAGATTTTCAGGTCTTTTGTAGGCCTTCTGGGCTGGTTCGAGACCAATAGCTCTATGGATGCCAGGACTCTCTCTCGCTCTTCTCTTCGCATCCTGTGTGTAGCCCTGCTTGCTACTCTTTCAGTTTTATTTTTGATGCTGCTTTACCCACAAATGTCCTATTGCATCTTTGGGAAAGAATGTGCATGCTAATTTCTCCACAGAATGCTACAAGAAATCAGTGTTACCATAAAATGTGCATGAAGAAGGAAATAGAACTGAGTATGAAAAAATCCACAGGAAAAAACCTGTAAAATTGAAGCACATAGAAACAAATAACTTAGTCACTCTTCTCAAAAACAACAACAACAAAAGGTAATTTCTGGAGAAAAGTGATTGGCTACTCTTTCCATTAAATATTTTTAAATGCATCTCCTCCACTACTACTTATCTTTGAAGGTAAAGTAGTTTTTCTTAAGGACTAGAGCTGAGTACCTCAGTAAATGCGTGTATATCTCAGCACTGTTTGTCTTCCCCTCCCTTTGGGAGCCCACTCAGACACCCACCTACATACAGATGTTTTCTGACCTTGTGAATTTTAAAACATGCATTCTAAACAACAGAGAATTGCAGTAGCTGAGGTTAATAATTAACCATGCCCCTTAAACCCCTAGGAGGCACTCACTTGCTCACTTACTAGAGACCCATCATCCCCTGGAGACACCTGTTACTGTGCTTGCTCACTTCAAATTTAAGTGTTCCTATTTCTGTCTCAAATATTGGAGAATAGGTTAGTGCAGACTCAAGGTGTATTGTAGCCAAGGGTTTATTTCCAATTTACAATGGCTTGAAGAGAGAGCGATCTGGAAAGAGCAAGTAATTTACCAGCTTGCTACTGCAATTGTATTTCAGGAATTTAAAATTCAGCTGCTCATTTGGGATTTTTTTGTCCCATTTTTGAACACCATTTATAGTTATAGTTATATTGAGAGGCAGAGCTAATGGTATATATGTCAAACCCCAATAAATCCCTCTACTTGAAAAGCAGCTAGAGAGGCTTGAGCACATGTAGGTTGGCAGACAGAACAAGTTTCTTTTTGATCCTAACTTATTTCTGTATAAACAAGAATGTACAATAATACAAAGATTGTATTATTAATTATTATTTTATTTAATTATTAATTATTAGTTATTAAGCTGAGTACAACCTGTACTATGACATCTCAAACCTAATAGCCCTCCATTGTTGTTCAAAGTCTTCGTAGCTCCTAGAAATATGCTCGTATTTAGTCACTTGTGAGGTATGAGTCTAATTCACTATTGGTTACAATGTACTTGTCATATACAGCCTACAGAGGAAATCAGCCCCCTTTAGCCATTACTCCTTCCTTGACAATATGTATAGAAGCTGATCAATCTCTTCTGCACTCTAGATTGTTCTCTGATACCTTTGGGAAGAGCTAGTTGTACAGCTTCTAACGCTCCCGCGACACTCCTGAGAGCTGCTTAAAGAGAAAAGAATTCTTGTAACTACTCTTTCAGTCTAACATTGTTTACACAGAACAGAACATATTAGGAAGACTGTTCTTGGTATATATGGGAGGACAAATAAAGTAGAGATTCTTTGCAATTTAGAAGGCTGATTTTGGCCTCACTCATGCACTTGTAACACCATTGTAACATCTGTGAAGTCACCCTCCGATTTAAATTGCGCTGAGTACTATAATCCCTTTCTGAAACTGTCTCTGTGTCCCATTTCTGTTAATGATCTTAATCTAGGATCACAAAGGGATAATTTCTGATATTTATCTTAACTATTGATGCCACTAACTGAAGAGGAAAAGAGATGTTATTGACCATCTGTGAAAGACCACAGTCAGAGCTAAAGCTTGACTATTTATCAACTGGCCTGGAGAGAGCAATGCATTGTGATACCCTTGTTATGGCATATGAATTAAAGTGAATTAAAACATCCTCTGCTGATCTGAAGATTCATACATCTTGTGCTTTTGCTTACTTGATATGGTTACTTACAAATAACAAATGGAGTTTACTGGTACTCATTCATATTTTGAATTACTTGTAAATTACAATGTCATAGCCTAGTCTAAAATTATAACTTGCTCAGAAAAGTGAAGTATTGACAAATATCTGGATAGCTTTGAAGCTGTCGTGGTTTAAACCCAGTTGGCAACTAAGCACCACACAGCCGGTCGCTCATCTTCCCCAACTCCTGGTGGGATGGGGGAGAGAATCGGAAAAAAAAGTAAATCCTGTGGGTTGAGATAAAGACAGTTCAATAAGACAGCAGAGGAAGAGAAAATAATAATAACAATAACAACAACAACAACAATAATGATAAAAGAATGTGCAAAACAAGTGATGCACAATGCAATTGTTCACCACCTGCTGACCAATGCCCAGCCCGTTCCCAAGCAGAGATTGGTGCCCCCTAGCCAACTCCCCCCAGTTTCTATACTGAGCATGATGTCATATGGTATGGAATAGCCCTTTGGCCAGTTTGGGTCAGCTGTCCTGGCTGTGCCCCCTCCCAGCTTCTTGTGCGCCTGGCAGAACATGGAAAGCTGAAAAGTCCTTGACTAGTGTAAGCACTACTTAGCAACAATTAAAACATCAGTGTGTTATCACATTATTCTGATACTAAATCCAAAACACAGCACTATACCAGCTACTAGGAAGAAAATTAACTCTATCCCAGCCAAAACCAGGACAGAAGTGCAGGTACTTATTTAGTGCAAGAGAGCTATGTCCAAGAGTTGTCTTTATGCTGAAATGCTGGACAGTAAAACTGTTGGACATAAACTTTAAGAGGAAACTATCCATGATTCTGCTATTGATGAGGAAACAGGTAATAACTTCAAACAGTTCACAGAATGTCTGGAAGTATACAAATGACTTATGACTCTCTATTCCAGGACTATGAAAAGCTTTGGAATGATAACGTGTTTTCTGAGCTTAGTTCCTACAAATCTTTCAGCTCTGATTGGATGTCACTGTAGCATTTTTCAGTATGTTGACAACAAACATGGCCATCTGTTTTGTTAACATGTGTCCATAATACCAATTTTCTGTCACCACAGTACTTTATTACCCTTTTTTCAAGTTTGCAAGTGATTAAATCTGCTGCTTCCTTGTCAAATGTAGTTCCTCTTAAGTAGAAAGAAGTCTAAAATCTGGGTTTGATTGTTAAATATCCATTTAGGAGCATCCAAAATGGAAATTAATATGAACCAATAAAATAGCTATAGAGTTCATTAGTCTTAGTTAAGAATTCATATTCAGAATAATATTCTGAGCTGCATGTTTCTCCCGTTCTGTTAAGATGACTTGGAAATATGTGTATACGGAAGAAATCTTAAGTATTACAAAATGGTTTGCATAACTGCTGTACGCAGGACCAACTACTTGCTTACTGAAATATCTCAATTTATCATGTCATTGGCAACACTGTATAAATATCTTTAATTTGATATATGTATTAAAGATTCATTAGCAAGCCAAATAATGCACTAAGTATTAGCAAAACCATTAACACATGGGTCTTTGCTTCAGTCCTCTGCATTCCTAGAGGCTTCAGGCAGATTTTTAATTTTACAAGTTACATTCCATCCTAACTATCCCATCAGAGGAATCTTGCATCCATCCAGACCCAGATAAATCTGTTTAACTAGTTGACTGTTTTAGGAACTTGCTATATTTCTGTCTAAAAGCCATAGGAAGCAATAGTGGCAAAAAACTCCTTAATTGTCATTAAAACTTGATTTTTCATTACTGCTCCTTCAGATTAGAACTGTTCAGGGTTTGTTTCCATTTGTTCATTACATCTTATCTAAACTATTGAAATGAATGGTACTGGGCTAGCCATGAGAGCCCTCCCTTGGGCACCAGCTTGTATAGAATGTCGCTTCTTGTGTTTAGTTGCAGAATGTGGCTTCTCATCTTTGTATTTCAGATTATATATGTTCTCTGTAGTTTGCAGGGGATGCAGGTTAATATCCAGGGTTTTAATTATGAATTGTGAACCTTAAGCATTATATTAGAAATAATTTTCCTGCAGTACTGTCATGAACTTGGAATCAGCAATGCCAGTTTGGTTATTATTTCCCACAGATAAATTCGTAGATGCTATGGGAGTCATGTTCTTAGCAATCAACTGGTAGTTCTGGAGTATGTTCTTGACAGTTTGAGCTGAACCTGAGCTTTTGGTACCCATTTGGTATTGTAATTCCTTTACCAATGGGTATCATAACTGGTTATCTGTCTGAATGTGTTTTTTAGTTAAATGTGCAGGGTAAAGACGATAAAGTTGGATGAGTGTAATTTTAAGAGTCCAGTATAATTTTCATGATGTGAATTATATTGAGATATTATGTGACCTTATAGACAGATATTGTAATAACAATAATCACAGTAAGGGCTTTAACATTCCTGAAAGGTCTCTCCACTGCTATTGACTTCTTATTTGATCTTAAGTGTGAAATGAGCGTGAAAAAATAATAATTTGTCCATTTGATCAGCAATGGCTTTAACCTAGTTACCTAGCATCTTGACTTACTGGATAGATCACCATTAAACATTGAATATCACATATATAGTGAATTAAATTAGTCTGTACTGGTGTGAATTATTATATGGTAGGTCATTCTTCACACATGGAAAAGTTCCATATGTCCATTAAATATGAGAGTTATCATACCTCAATGACCTATGCACACCACCTATATGCAATAGGTCAAATGTACTCAGATTTTCCAGAAAGAAAAATGCGAACCCTATAGTTGGGGAAATCACTTTACTTTTCTCAGCCTGTGTTTATTCCTTGATGAAGTAATCTGTAATGATTTATTTATAAACAATGCTGTATAGTTAAAATAATTTGTATTTCTGAAGTACTCTGAGCTTCTCAAGTAAAAACATACGGTATCATTGCATTATTCCTAGGAAATATCTGAGCTTGTTCATATTAAGCACTTTTTATGTCAGTATACTTGTGTGTTTAATATTGCTTAGTATTTTCTGATAAATCTCATAAGATATTTACTTCAGTCCAAAATACGCATAGTCCATAAATTGTTTTATCAACAAAACACTATTTGGCAAGAAATATATATATGGATAGTCAGACATCTGATTTACTGTTTTCCTGCTGTACTTTTCTTTTTATGCTTTTATCTTTTATATTACTTGTACTGGAGAGCCCACAACTGGACACAGCACCCCAGGTGTGGCCTCACCAGTGCCGAGTAGAGGGGAAGGCTCACCTCCCTTGACCTGCTAGCACCACTCCTCCTATTGTGTTCCAGGGTAGTAGGATACTTGACAGGACAAAAGGCAATGGGCACAAAATGAAACACAGGAGGTTCTCTCTGAACATCAGGAAACACTCTTACTGTGAGGGTGACTGAGCACTGGCACAGGTTGCCCAGAGAGGCTGTGGAGTCTCCATCCTTGGAGGTATTCAAAAGCTGTCTGGACATGGTTCTGGAAAACTGGCTCTAGGTGACCCTGCTTGAACAAGAGGATTGGACAAGGTGATCTCCAGAGGTCCTTTCCAACATCAACCATTCTGTGATTCTATGATTACAGAGGGTAATCTACCTGAGGTAGCAAAAGCACATAAAAGCTAAAGGAACTCAGCCTTCTCATGTTTTTGTCCTTGATATTAATCCACAAACTAATCTTAGATTTTCTCTGACTGATATGTCCATCTGTCAATAGGGAGCAGGGCATGAGCTGGATTATGGCTTTTGTAACCTCTAGCACTGTCCTATCAGCTGACCCAAAGACCAGCATTTCAGACATACACGGAAGGTTTCATATAAAAGAAGGAAGATGGGGAGCACGAGAACAGTGAATGTGAGAAAAGGAATTGCACAAATGATTGTGTAAATACAATCATGACCAGGGGGTGTGTGGAGATCTATGAAATTTCATAAAGGTTATATGTGTATATTTTAAATAAAGTTGTGTGAATGATTGTCTCTGTAGGATTCAGTATAGAGGGCTTTTCTATCCAGAAAATCTCAGTGCATTAGATTTGTTGCATGTGGGTTGTGTGCAGGGATCACTGAAATATAATAGTTCTGATACCTTATAAAACCTATAGGGTTTTTCCACTTATGATGAATAGGGAGAAGAAAAACACAGAAAAGAAAAAACTTTGGATTTATCTGAAAACATACTTTTTTCTTATCAAAATGAAAACTTGTGGGAGGAAAAATGGCATTAACAAAACAGTCTTGGAAAACATTTATCTTTTATAAAAATGTATTAAAAACATGTATTGCTCAATTCAGCTTGAAATCCAGCTAAATTCTGAAAGAAAAAAATAAAAATATTTTATTTTTAAATTAAATTAATGTTTAAAATTCTTTCAAAATCCCATCCTTATTTTTAAACCTTGTTTTCTTTCCCTGTGGCTTACCAGGTATTTTTGTATATGAGTTGTAAAATGTCTACTTGTACCATGTTGTCAAATGCTTACCAGGCCGAATTCAGATGATGAAGTTAAAGGACAGTGCCAAAGAATATCTATGAACTCAGGTTTGATCTTAAAATTAGAATTTGAAATATTAGCATAATTGTGCAGTTACAGAAACTCTAGTTTTAGCTATTTTCATAGTTCAGTGAAGTTGAGCTTTTTTGAGAGCACATACATCCATTACAAATTCCACTGAGACAGAGTAGTCTCAGAATATATTCTTGAAAGTTGGACACAGTCAAAGTTTGTGATGTCCTGGTGATGTGCCCCTCACCCTCAGTTATTTTTGCCATATTTATTTGCAGAGGTTTATACTTCAGAAACAATTGAAAGATAATTTGTATAATGATACACAGTATTGGAAAGATTATGTCACTCATAAGTTTGGATATTTATAGTAATGTTGCTGGCCACAAATTTATATATGTTTTTGTTCCAATGTCCAAGAAGATACATAGCAAATGATAAGTATGGAAATCAGCACTATCCTCTGTGTTCTGGACTCTTAGGGTTGTTGTGGCTCTCAACAATAACTTCAGTTATTTGAAATACTATTACATTAGCTTGTGTAGTTTTTCCCATCTGTGCTCCCAACAGTCTCTACCATAAACTTACAAAGTGTACTTACAAGGTCAGGGTAACCATTATAGGAAGGTAAAGGGTAATCCTTGTTTTGAATCTACAGACATGTGAAAGACATTGCCAAAGCAAAACATCACTTTTGTGTTGAGCTAGGAATAAAATACAGACTTTCGAACATCCTTTTCCTTTCATTTCAACTTCCTTCCTTCTATCTGAAGAGTGCTGTGATAACTGTAATTACATGAACACCACTTATTTTTTTTACAATTAGTAAATTGTTCATTTTCTGTTACCTTTTACATAATGTTTAAAAAAGGTACAACTTCATCTTTGAAGGCATGAAATAAAAAAAATAGATTAGTCAATTGATCTAATTACCTCTGAACTTTGTTCCATTCACAGTTCTGAATAAGAGCTGTACATTAATTTATACACAGACTGCGGCTTTAAATCTATTTTGATCCAATAACCTATAATCATATGGAACAATCTGAGAAAGCAATGTCAGTTAAGATGAAGATATCAACATAAAATCAGTTATAATCAATTTATTCAAATCTGCCTTAAAGTAGTGCAAGTATTGAATTCCTTTTTCACTTTAAAGTTCTTGAATTAATTTTTTTTGAAGGAAGTTCTGCTCAAAGTTTCTTTCCCCTACATCTGCCCAGACTTTCTGCTTTGTTTGTCCTGAACTGGAAAGAGAAACATCTTTTTCTACCACTTATCTAGGAGAATTTTTTGGACAAACCTCAAATGTAAATATTTGTGCTTTGAAAGTAACAGACATAAAGATGACACAGTGCTAAATAATTTTGTTGGCCAGATGGCATAGTGGCAGCAATAAAAGCAGACAAATGGGAGGGCTACATTTAATTCTGGACTTTGCAATACGGGTCTGCCGTTGGTGAGATTGATACTTTTTTATTTTTAGAGGGCATTGACCAGAAAGTGTTCTTGCTAATGCCAGCTGGCTTTATGAAGTGCATGCTGCCTCAGCCAATCAAGATCCAAGACTGTCTGCAGTCATGACAATATTGTTGCCCATTATGTTGTTTTGTTTGGAAAAAGCAAAACATCTTGGTATAACTACGAAAAGAACAGACGCCTAAATTCAGACAAGAGTACATTGATTTATATCAGCTGAGGATTTGACCTCTGTAGTCTTTTTCATTCACATGAAGTAAATGAAGAATAAATAGTGAAATTAATCCTGAAAGCTGCAAAGTTCAAAGTGGAAATTGCACACATTCATCTATATGATGTTGTATGAATAGAGATGCAAAGCACTTAAGAAGCTCACAAACAGCCTTTCCAGTGCCATTTATTTAGAGTTGGCTCGGGTGACTTCACACAGCAACACAAGTTGCGATGTAGATACAAAGCAAGGTTGAGACTTAAGTCCAGATTCCTGTGCCAGAAAGGCTATTTCTGTTATATTCAGAGAGGAAATTGAAGAGTTGTACTTTCCCTGGTGAATCATAAGAATGACCATCTCTTAGGAGAATCCCAGTACTGGCTAAAAGTGCAGTTCATCAGAACCTGAAGGCCAGCCTGACCCTGTGGAAAATGGCCATGCTATTAGAGAGCATTTCTGGTGGAGAATTTTGATATTTTCATTACGTGATTCTTTTCTAAAGGACATGATATTTTCATTATATGATCCTAATTTCTTTCTGAATGACAATATTGTAAAACATAGGTTTTAGAATGAAAAATTCTGATATTTCATTTTAATTATGTTTTGACTAAATAATATCAAGTTACTCTTTTTCTGTGACACCTAATTATCCCCAAACCTACATTTTATGTTCTGCATGACACCGTACAATGAAAGAGTAGAATTATATTAAGTGTCCAAAGCACTTTTTGCTTTTGGTACTTCCTATACTTTGGTACTGGAGAGAAAGAGAGGTGGTTAGGCAAATATGTTACTTGTCTATGTGACACCTCTTAACAGTAGAACAGATGAAGATTTATTTCACCTTGGCACATTTTTTTAATAACATCTTAATATTTAAAACTTCTTTAGAACTGATAACAAACATCAGGGTGAGTGTCTTGAATTACAGTCACAGCATTAAACACATTCTTAGATGAATATTTGAGAGAGTGCATAATAAGAATGAATTCAGCTGTCTGAAAAGATGATGCGGACTACTTTTAATCATCTTTCAATCACAGTACACTTCCATGGGCCTGTGGTTTCTTTCAGGAAATCCATCAGGCTGTTTTCTCCTCATGACCTTGAAAGTTACCCATCTGGTCTATAGCTGTGGAATAAAAGAACATGAACTCCAGTTTGTGAACTCTTTTCAGAACTTTCTTGAGTCTCAGTGTATTCATGGACAATGTTGATAATGTTCTTATGGTCAAAAAATATCTGTAAACATGTGGTTGACAGGTATGACTACACAGTGACTACTAAAAATGTAGGGTTTAGTGAACTGTAATTTGAACTCATCCTTCATCAGCCACATAACAATATGTATCATAAATCCTTTGTTGTCTGTTGTATTTATGTGAGACATGCAATCAAATCCAGGCATTTATTAAGCCTAGAGTATTTTTCTTTCTACTACCTTATTTTCAGAATGCCTTAAAGAGACTAAAGGAACATGAGCTCTAGCAAATACATGTTCCTGATAACAAAAATTCATGCATCTTTCTCACAATCAAAAAAACCAATCTGTAGAAATATCCATGAATATTTGCCACAGTTGAGCTGTGCTGAAAAGATCTTGGAAAGGACTGGAACAAATGACCTGAATCTTTTAAAAGGGAATCTTTGGACCAATTTGTAGTTCTCATCACTGAAATACATGCTGCATTCATCAACAAGAGAAAGTATTTTTCCATATTTAACGTATTGTTGCATATTAATGGCTATCAGACCTAAAGTTTTACACTTCAAGTTTGTTAAATTGGTCATGAAATGTTACATAGTAGCCATTGTGTGTAGCCATACTTTTTAATTGAGGAGGTGTACTTTTTTATGATAACCAGTTCCAGAATACTTCAACTAGCTTGACTATGAAAACCTATCTACAGTAAGGTTCTACTTATGAAAATAGATCTATAAAGTTTTAACTACGAACACTTTAATTGTTTAACTACTTTTATTATAAGCCATGCTTTTCTGTTTTATTTTACCATATTTTATGCATAATAATTTGATTTTTCTTTAGATACATAACTTCTTTAATGATTCTGTTCAGTGTATGATGAAAATCTTTTAAGTGATTAACAGATGTCTTTCATTTTTGGGTCCAAATCTGAAGTGAAAGATAAAAGTGCTTTTGATTTGGAATGCAAAAATGAAAATAAAACTGTACATGTGGAAATCAAGTCCTAGGATAATAAAAGTACGTGTATCCAAGAAGTTAGCAGAGTCCCCGCTGTTGTTTTCCAGGCAATCATCTCATGCCATCCTTCAAAAGTCATGCTTTTAATATTAATTGGCTGGAGCATGTATTGTCAAACACATGCTGGGATTATTTTTATTAGAAAACACAAGTTAAAATATGTTTTCATAGAATTTCACTACTATACTTTTGAAGAAAAAAAAAATCAAACCACAAACATGTTTTTCTGTGACATTACACTGTTTTCTCATTCAGTAATAATTGTATAACAAGTTGATAGTTGTAATCAATTCCACAGATAAATATTCCAGTACTTCTTATGAGGCTGTACATTTTAAGCACCTTTACTGTGTTAACTACATTTTCAAATAATTACTGACATTTTGAGTCAAGTGTAAAGTAATAGTTTCACATTTCAACAGCTCTTACCCTTAAGCAATTTGCTTCAAACGACATCACTGACAATTACAAAGTAACTTTTAACCTAAAGGAACAGGCACAGTGTCGCAGATGGCCATGATAGGAAATAAGCACTGATATCTACATATGAGTAGGCTTCTAATTTATGTAACTACTTTTTTGAAAAAATATATTTTTGTTTGTGTATTTGGGATATTTTTGCAACAATTAGTTTACTATCAGCTAAATGTATCTTTTTAATTAGTGTTTTAAAATACCCATCAAATTCTATATTGTTTCGTAGACCACTGCACTTCAAACTTTTTCCTACAATGGAAGAGGAAATATATTCTAATTTTACAGTAGTGTTATAGTTTTAAAGGTTTTTCAGTATGAAATGTGAAAAAACAGGCAAACAAACAAAAATTCCCACATCTTTGGCATGAGTTTTAGCTATACAAGGTGGCTGTATAGATAATTAGCCTTGGAGTATAGTTCTGGACATGGACCTCATCTGTTATTTTGTCTGTAACTATCTTTTTATCAGTTTCCTCTTTAATTACCTCTTTTAAGTATATTTCTTCTGACAATCTATTTGTTGCATTGAAAGTGTATGTAACCATGATTAAAATGAAATAATGGAACAAATTGTATTTTTATGTTCATTCATGCCTCTTTTTTTCCCATCAAATCTATAACGCCTTTTCAAACATCTAATTTCTGAATAAAACTAACCATTTTCCCTTTCAAGGCCTTGTATTTTGAGCCTGTGACATGTTTATTATTATAACTTGCATAGCTACACTGTTCACCAAGAATAGCATTTGTTTCATCTAACTTGAGTGATCTAAAAGTTATGTAGCTAATTTAAATCCTCAATATTTAGTGAAGAATATTTCCATTCTATTAAATCTCTTCCTAGACGGGATACATTTCTATAGTTCTGTCCTTCCACTTCTTGTACAGAAGCATAGTTGACTACCTGAGATTTTATGCCTGAGTTTTTATTGTCCAATTTATACAAAATGTGTCAGCCTTTTAAGAATCACTATGCCTTTAAATGTAAGACATTTAAGTTTAGAGAATAATTTGGACAACTTAGATAAATGAAAAGTAAACAAGCATTGAGAACTACATGATGCATAAGAATAATATAAAATACTGAGTCTATCACCTAATTTTGGGAAACATTTCAACTGAAAATTTTGGGAAGTATGTCATCAGCGATAGAGTTTTGGTGACCAGTACAAAAATCTTTATTCCTAATCACTCACAAAATGCATCAATATCTGTATTTGTGTATCTGCCCTATTAGACTTGAAGTGCTTGGTTTAAGTATTCATATACATTTAGAATTTGATCCTATTCTTCCAAGAGTTATTGCTGAATTTTCCTAACATTTGATGCTGTGACTCTCCCTGTTCATATTGGGCTAGAGTCTTTTCTTGTGAACAGCTACTAAAAAGAAAATATTCTCAATATTATTAATAATTAACCTTTTTAACAATGATGGCAGACAAAGTCAATCAAAAGGTGAGACTTAAGACCCAAAGAGTTCAACTTTGATGCAATGTATATATTAATAATTCAGATCTTTACTGATGGTTATTTTTTCCCTGTTTATCTAATGAGTTCTATACAGAACACTGTGGTCTATTAGCAATATATTGAAAATGTTTCATCTAATCTTAGCAGCAGGAATATTTTTAATTACTTATAAGAAGACATTACTTCTTGTGCATCAGCGCTTTGTTAATGCTAAAGCTTGATGTTTTGAAAGATTCATATATGCTTTAGTTATCCAGATCTGTGATTTCAATGGCATTCTGGTGAAGACCCCTTTGCAGATACAAGCCTCTCTTTGTGCAGGGAAACAAAACATAGAGAAAGCAATTTTTATAAATGGTTATGTTTACATAGCAAATAGAATGGCACAAGAGGAATTGACCTGTATGGTGAAACAGTGGGTGCTGAGGCTGATTTTCATACTATAAGCATTTTGTGGAGATTTACTGTGGACTAGCTCTAGTCTGATCCTGTGAACTGAGCTCTTGTAAGTTCAAGCCATCTAGGCATGCTTTTGGATCATATCCTTCATTTGAATTGGATCCAAAAAGAGTCCAATATATTTGCTTCAAGATAGTTTGTCCAAGGATAGCAAAGTACAATAATTGGGGATGATAAGGAGATTAATTTCTGTAGCTCATGCCTTATGTGAACTAAAATATTAATGTAGATTCACCCAAAATGCTGTATAGAATATGACAATTTATATCTATTGGGAACTATTCTGTAGTTCTAAAATATTTTTCTTTTTTTATATATATAAATTTTTATATAGATGTTTATGAAATAGAATGGTGTGCCAGAACCTCACGTGATATATGTACATATATGAGTATTGCTTAATTGGATTAATTGTTTCTATCACATCACATTTTGACCCACTTGGACTACAGACAACTAAAGGATCATCATTCTATAGCCTATGAAAAATACATGTGGACAGTCTTTCTGTTTTCATCCTTTCTCTAAGGGCAGTTTTGTGTAAATGACTTTGGAAGTAGACTTATGAATGTATACCTCCCATTTTAGGGCTTTTTAGTGCCTGATAACTAGGGTAAAGGATTATATTCTTTTTCCTTTCAACACATTAAATTATTTTAATAATGTTCCAGATTCCAGAGAAGCTGCTGAGGATCTGAACCCAGAAATCTGTGTGATTGAGCTGGTAGGATGGCAATGAGGGTTTTGTTTGTTTGTTTTCAGAGAATAATATTTGAGCCAATGAGAAACTTTAATGAAACAGTGTAGCAAATAGACAAAGATAAAAAATTATCATACTTAAGCTGAAAGGCAGGAGCTAACGGACATAACAGCCTCTCTGAATTAATATCCCTGGGCTAGTCTTAGGTAGCAAATTCTCTGCTGAAAAACAGAAGGAAAAGAAACCCAAACAAACCCCTCCAGGAAAGACAGACTCTCCAAATATTTCAAGAAAGGAGAAAGATCTGATCACAGAAAAGTTTGAAAGTTAAGAACGTTAGCCGTTGTGAAGGTGTAAGCAGTGAGTAGTATAAGATACTGGAATGACACTTAGCTAAATGAATACTGTTCCAGTGTCTTGGTAATAGATTTTGGTCAAACAAAAAAGTATACAGAGGATTTTAATGAAAATTATTAGAAAGAATTGGACTAGAATGCTGGAATCTAATGCAATGACTTCAGGAAAAAAATACTACATTCACTGAAGTTATGTTTGATCTACACCAAAGATTTAGGATAAACTTTTTTTAAGAAAATGGGAAGAAATATGATAAAAATCTTATTTCATGTTATAATTGTTCTTGGGAAGACAAAGTTCTACTTCAGCCATTTCTTTCTTGTAGTAGAAAAATAAGAGAGCATTTCAGGGTCGCAAATGCTTGGTTCTTATAATTCTCAAACAATGGGATACTGAAGTGATAACAAAAGTATATTTTTATGAGCAGGCAAAAGAGTATAATAGAATTATTTTGACCATCTCTGCTACAGATTCTCATTTATTCTTGGTTTCTTTATGCTCATCTTTCAATAGCTACCAAGAAGAGCTCTTGTGAAATGCTAAGAATATTGGCTTCATTTAAATGCCTTGTAGATCTTGTTTAATTTTTCTAAATGAACTTGTGTGTTATACTTTGATATGAGGATTCTATCACAAAAGAGTATTGTATGTTTGAGAAAGGGATGTTCTTCATATTATTGGTGTCTTCTCTGATTATATTCATGGAAATAATAGGCATGCCTTTTATTTGTTTACTTGTAACAGAGATGAGAGTTATTAGGAATCTACTTAATGAACATAGCTATGTGAATAAAAAGGATTTTGGGCTGCTCAGAAGTCATTGTTGTGATCAGAAAGGCAAATTTGGATAACAGGCAAGAAAAGATATTTGAGAAAAGCACTGAACTTAAAAGGAAAAATGTATGTTTGAATGCTACAGTAAAGATGCCCATAATGTAAAATGCATTATGAAATATTATCCCTGAATATCAAATCTTAACATGTAGCCTTAGGCTTAAGCAAATAGATCTTAGTGGATTTGTATTTCATATTCATACAGAACAAATAAAATATGCTTCTGGTTCATGACCATGAGCTCACTACTGTAACTAAAATTAATAAAAATGCTACCAAAATAAATGGCAATAATGGAGAGTCTTTCTCTTGTGTGTAGAATTCTTATCTGATAGCTGAGCCAATCACAGTTCATCACAGGTGATGCCTGCTGCTGAGCTGTAATATCAGAATATTTTTTGTGTTATTCAACTCCTGTTTAAAATTGCAATTGTTACTATTTTTTGCTAAATTTAAAAGAAAAAGTTGATTATTCTTATCAGTGTGTTTCTCCTCTTTCCCCCTCCTGTTGTAATATTTATCTCAGGTATTTCAGTCTTCTCATTGAAAAATAATGCCTGTTTAATTTAATTTCCTGCCAATTTTATATTAACCACAATGATAGAAATTTAGAACAGTAGAAATATGTGATTTGAATGGGGGAAAGAGTTGCGTGGGTTTAAACTATTCATGCAGAATAGCAATTGTTCATTAATATTTTGTTTGTCTTCCAACAAGCTTCCAGCAATTAGGAATTAATAGAAAGAAAAGGATAATGACATGTTTTATCAAAATTCAAGTGCTAAAGAAACACTTTGAATTTATGTGATGAGTTGATGTATCTTTTCTGCCTATTTTTCAGATCTACCCTATACGTATCTCAGAGTCACTGTGTTAATCTTACAAGCAGCTTGACATTGATTGACTTTCTGAAGCTAACAGGAATTATAATATTATCTAGGTTTGACTCATCACCAGTGCTTTTTATGCTTTGGCACAAACTGAAATACAGAAATTCAATTCAAAGATAAGAAAAACCTTCTTTACTGTGAGAGTGGCAGAACAGTGGAACAGATTGCTCAGAAAGGCTGTGGAGTCTCCATTCTTGAAGATATTAAAACCCCAACTGATTACAGCCCTGAGAAAAGTGCTCTAGGTGACCCTACCTCGAGCAGAAGGCTTGGACTAGGTGATCTCCAGAGCTGGCTCTTTGACCAACTTAAATCCTAATGAATAGCCCATGATAGCACATGTCATTAAAGTGAGAAGTCATCTGATTTAAGAGTTAGGAAAAAATTAGATCAGGAACCTTAGTTCCTGATCTTCCAGGGTTTTGGGTAATGCCCAAGCTAATGCTGAATGAATTAGTAGAAATATTTAAAACAATATAGCTTGCTTTAGCTTGGTACCCAGTTTGGGCTAGTTTTTTATGCTTCTCAACATATTAAGTTGCTTATTGGATTGCATCTTACAGTTGTTTAAAATGTTTTCAAAATCCTTATTCTTTTGAAATGTAGGTGTTGTGACAGCAGGAAGGCCAGGTAGAATCTTACTATTTTTATCCAAGTACTAAGTAATTGTGAGAGAAAATTGCCAACTCTTCCCTGTTGCACTTCAGTGCATCCATTTTATATCCAGAATCAATTGTGAGGTAACTGGCTGAGAAAGGGTTGTTGGTTGCAACCCTAGCTAACAATTAAATGTAAAAAGGATTCACTTTTCCACCCCACCATTATAGTCCAAATGCACCAGGATTTGAACCAACAGTATTTACAAAGTTGATAGCAATTGCTATACAGAAACCTTGAAAGAATATAATCCATAAACAATGTGGAGTATCAGGAAATACAATGCAAAACTAGAAATTTTAGGAAATGAAAGGAAAATCCCTCTCATGATGGTGAAAAAGTGTCACGAATAAGCCTCATGCAGCTATATGGATATATTGCTTTTCACCAAGTCTATCCACAGTCTGTCCCTAATGCCAAGCTCTGAAATTAGGGTTCTTCAAGAACTGAAAGTATAATATGATTTTACTTTCTAGCTTGGATAGGGAAGACTTAATTAATACAGGCTAAGATAAACATTGTACCATAGAATAAGTTAATAGGGCTCAATTAGTACAGACTGCAAGAGGTATATCTCTTTGGCATTGCAGTGATTTTTGTTCTGCTGGTGAGAGGAAAAGAAAATATCTAGTTTATGCAATACAGTTGAAACAGGGAAGAAATGGTGATTTACCTTTGGGGTATAATGCAAAGGTGTATTTTTTCTCTGTGATCTGATCATGTCCATGATCAGATATAAATAGGAATAATTCCATATGCTGTTATGAGAAAATATGGCATCAGTTTTCAGAGGAAGAAAATTATCAGACCTATTGCATTCTTACTAAATATGAATTCAGTAGGGACTATCCCTACTAAGGGACTAGTAAAGACTTAGGATTGCTGTTTTGCGGGGAAGGACAAATTGAACAGCTAGTGGGCTTATTTGGGTAAAAGCAGCTCTACCATGTTGATTCACAGTGCTGGCAGATGGAGCTGTATTAATGCTGTGCACTGAAAATCAATAAAGCTAAACATAACCCTCTCCTCTCCCCTCATGAGTATGTGCCTTACTTTGTCAGCACTTGGAAATTTCTCATGTCCATTTTTCTGTGAAACGTTACTGATGTAATTTTATCAATGGAAACACAAAATTAAGGATGTAGTCTGTTTCTCCTTGTTAAAGTGCAGCTTATATCCTTATTTTTGGCATTGCAATAAAGGTATGAGAGAACCAGCATTTTACCAATAACTTTTTGGAAATATTAATCCTGGTATTCATCCTCCTTCCCTCCTGTTTGTCTCATTAATATGTATTTTTCTTTGAAACATCAAACGTTTTACAGATTAGGATCTAAATGAAGATTAGAGTACAGGAAGAAAGTTCTTGTTTATGGAGGGTTTTTTTGCATTCATAGCAACTGATGAATAAATAACATTTATTATGTATCAACATTCTAGTGCTCATAACTTTCTTGATAGGGGTTAAATCTCATTTAACTTAAATGTTCTTGTTAGTAACAATTAAAGGACTACTATGAGTTACATAAACAGTAATATGCATACACTACACATACAGTTTTTTTCAGAGGCATTTTATAGCAATCCTATACTTTTGTTTTTTCATCAACTTTATCTCTAGTTGTCATAATTTTCTGGCTGTAAAAAATAGGTGCCATAATTAGTCTAGCTTCAATTTTCAAAGTCTATAAAAACTCAGTATCTTTTATGACTGATAGTTCTGTTATGACTATTGCTATATTTATCTAGATTATACTGTCTAATGTATATGGTGTTTTACATATCAGAAAGGATGACATGTCGGAAAGGAGACAGTAAACCACAGTGTGGATATCCAATTTTTTTCTGTTCTTAAAATCCATTAAATTAATTGAATACAGTGTTCCTTAACTATGCAGGTAACAAACATATATTATGATCAAGGTCTATTTATTTTTATCAGAAAAGCACAGGCCATGATGTTATTCCATGGGGCATGATGCATTCAAAATTTGCAATACATTTGCCTGAGAAGATCTGGTTCTCAGAAGTAATGCAATATAAAGGTCAGAATTCTGATGTTTGTACTGGAAGTGAAAGTGTAATAAATGCTGCAGAATAACAATTAACATGCACATCATTCTTTCAGAAAAGATTTTGCCAGCATTATATCATACCCATTGATATTCTGTGGAATGGGCTGAATTGGCTCTACTGAAGTGAATACTATGTGTGCTAGTTTTGTGTCAGATAATTCCTACTCAGTACAGTACTTAAGAAAAAAAGCAAGATGAACACCTGGATCTGTTTAAAAACTCATTATTAATAACTTAGTAAAGGCACAACAAATTTATTTTCGTTTGGAGGATAAATAATGATATTCTTAGGGATTTTCAGCTTTAGCTATAAAACAGACAAACTTTGCATCTGTCACAGGTATTCTTCTCTATACGCCATATAGGTAAGACATATATCCTTAAAAGAATATGGGAAGAGGACAGGATGGTTCTAAATCTTTGATAGTTCTTTACGAATCTTATTTTAAATAAGATAGCTACCATTCTTATGGTAACTGCAGATGTGATAACCAAGTGTTCTATGCTTGTGATCTAGCTGGGACTGATTTCCAAAAAATCAACGGGAAAGGGAACAGAAAGTTTTAAATACTTGATAATTTCTTTTAATTTCCATTTTAAGTCGTATGGCTCTGTTCTTGTAATAACTGTAGATGATGCGAAGTGTTTATGGTGCAGCGTGCCTTTGCCACAAAGTGACCCCAAGCGGGTGATTATGTCTGGAAAAGTAGGTGGAATTGATTCATCACAATCATTGAATAAAACCTTAAAAATCTTTAAGCAGAACCCTGGAGAGGGGGTGGTAATATTTGTCTCTTCAGATTAAATCTCTAATGAGAATTTTCAAAGAGATTATCCCAAAGTGGTCTTTAGAATACTTTGTAAGTAGAACCAACATGTAGGTGTGTGATAACCATGAACTATAAGCTTTGCATGCCACCCTTGAATTCTGTGGGGTCCCTGGCTGTCTCTAAGTGTCATATTTTCCAGTTATACATGGTTGGAGGTGCAGGTATGTTTTTCCAAGGAGAAACCAGAATAAGGGGTAGGGTCTTCATATTATAAGGGTAGGTTCCACTGAGCTTAGCTCTGAGTTACAGCGTGTTACTTTTACTACTTCACAGGCAATCTGTACCCAAAGGTCCTCAGAATCTTTTAAAAAGTGGTTGCTAAACTGTGGCCTGTGGTTCCTTGGGAGTCAGGTTACCATATGGCTATCAGGTCGATAGGGCCTTTCAAATGTAGATTTTAATGTTTCCTCTGGAAGTTTTGATAACATGCAAACATAGCAGTCTGTGAGAAATTATGGGAACTGCTTCCTTAATTTGCATGTTTTCTCAACTTGTCACAGTATCTCTAGCAGCTAATTCCTTCCTTGAGAAATACTGTGATATTCAGGAATAGCCTATGGGTCAGACTCTAAGTAAATCCAAATTCTGTGAGATTCACAAAGTTTGCATCATTGGTCCAGAACTTAGTAGTAATTGATGTATAGTTACAGAATACAGGATCACATTGCATGACGTTTTGGTCCATCAAACAGTTCACAGCTTAAGTACTGATCTAAACAAGGATTTATAAAGTTAGTTTTTGTGAGGTCAATAAGATTAGTTATGATGTGATAATCTTGAACTCTAGTCACGGTAAATTCTTAAGTGGAAGTTTAGGAGCCATTTTAATATAACCATTAGATATCATCAGTATTCAGTAACAGTCATCTTCTTAAAATGGAACTTCACTAAACTCCATAGAAATTTATGGTCTTGCACCTATTTATACCATGTAAAATTTGTTCCTTTTTTTTCTTGAATTGTATATGCTATGTATGTACTTACTAGTACATACTAAGTATGCTTAGTAGTATGCTTAAATATTTAATATGAGACAGAATGTACAAATTACTCCTGCTTGTCTGTGTGATTCCACAACAATATATTTTACCATATCTTTTCGAAGATATGTGATTTACACTAGATCTTACTTTAAAGCAAAATACAGTTTCCCATCAAGAACTAGGATACGGATATTCCTTACATACCCAGCTATTTTAATTGAAAGCAGATTTCTTCTATTCCAAGCCTATATATTTATTTTCACTAAGTAGTATTTAGCACACTAGTATAGTATATATAGCCATATATTTACCCATACATATACCCATATACCACCCATGTGGCCTGAACCCCTTGACTGCACAAAAAGAGGAACAACCAGAGGGTGTGCTCACTGGAGAGTCTCCCAAGATAGGGAAGACTGTAGGCTTGTGAGGTCTTGCATCACAAGTGGTGGGCAGGGGTGGAGAGCAAAGGGTGCCAGGTGGTGAGTAGGAGACCTCCAGAATAATAAAACAGGGTGAAAGAGGCTCCACCTCAAGGATGTCATATGTACAGAAATGTACGCAGCCTAGGAAACAAGCAGGAGGAGCTGTAGCTCTGTGTGTGGCCTCAGAAATATGACATTGTTCAAATTACTGAGCTGTGGTGGGACAACTCATGCATCTAGAGTACAAGCTCTTCAGGAAAGACAGGTGGGCACGCTAGAAAATTCAGTCAACAGTACTACTTATAGGAGGCGAAACTTGGTCTTACGATCCACCTGGGCATTGCACCAATGAGTTAAGTGTGAGTGAAGAGAAATTATTTTCTTATGTCCTTAGGCAGTTCCCTGAGCTGTTTCCCGAATAATAGTAGAAGTACAATTTAGATTGTATTAGCAACTTTGGCATACTTAGTAAATAGTGAATCCATATTTTCCAAACAAAAATATCTCATTTCTAATGTAAGCAGGAATGGCAGCTTGTCACCTGACATGGTAAAAATATGAAGAAATAAATGTAACTTTAATGTCAAGACAGTGGAAATATCCTGTGAGTTTGGTCAGTGTAATGAGAATAATAAACTTTACTGGACTAGTGAAACCTTAACTTCTACTTGCAAGTATTCTTAAGTGATCCGAGGATAGTCATATTGGAAAGAAACAACAGAGCCTGTTTACAAGATATGAAATATTGTCTTTGTTTGACATCTTTTTATATACTTAGAAGTCCATCTGTGGAAAGTTAAAAAAAAAAGACAAAAGAAAATTGGTTGCTCGCATCTAAAACCATAGCTTAGATAAAGACACTTTACCTTTCTTTACATTTATTTAGTTATTTCTCTGAGGGAGTTAACGTGTGTGTAAATTACCAATAACACAATACAGAAGCTATTATTGAAATATGAAAATACGATACAAATGATGCAGATGCTTTGCAGGACAGACTACTACAAAAGGGCTTTATCCTTCCTGCAAGATTCAGAAACAGTAGGAAAGCTTTTAAAATTCCTGTGCAGTTCAACAAAGGGATTCCTTCTGAATACTTCTGGAATGGAAAGATCTTACTGACCATCTATGGGGAAAAGATATTCAAATTGTATATTGTAGATATAGGGTCTTAGCACAGCAGTTCTAATCCTCCTCTATGCTTTCTACTATTTCCACATTAGTGAAAGGAGCAGCAATTCTAAACTATTTTAATGTGCTCTTTTAATGTGCATTATTTGCGCTCTCCGTTCTTTAGTTGTACTCTTCTATTCTCCTTGCATTTGATATGACACGAAGCTCTAAATTAAATTAGTATAAAAGCACTTTGCAGCTGAAGAATAGAAGGAAACTTTAAAAGGTCAAAAGCTCACCATGAGAATACCATGAGTCTTCCCTTAGAATTTTCTCATATTTCTAGCAACGCTCACATTTATAAAGTTTTGACCTACTTGTGCCAGGAAGACTTAGTGTTATATTTGTAGTCCAACCTATTTATCATCAGCACTGAATATCTTTATATCTTCAAAACTTTGTATCCTCAAAAAAAATTATAAAAATTCTAAGTGAAGCTCCACTCACCCCTCTACTTGTAAACCTAATGTGGAGTTCTATTCTTCAGGGCTTGTGTAAGTGGTTGTAGTTGCTGTTTCCTCCCTTCTGGCCTGCATACACATTTCCACCCTATAGTGACCAGAGGTGCCAGTGGGGGTGATGTATGCCTGTGTTTCATTCTAACAAAGGGCTTGAAACACATTTGAATCCAAAGGTGGGCAGCACTCTCAAACGTCACATTTTAAACATAGGAAAGTCTGCATAGTGTCTTACAAAATGGATCTATTGGTGTTTGTTTTAGAAGGTGCTTTCTAGAACATCAGCTATTTCTCTGTGGTTTTCTAACTTTGGGAACAGGATGTTATTTCAAGTGTATCATTAAATTATTTGAAATGTATCATTACTGCTTGAGTGTAGCTCAAATCGTAGAGGAATCCCCTAGCTTCTTACTGAAAATCCTGCTTGCCCTCAGTGTCCTCTGAAATGTGAAGGCTCGACTCCCCCACTTCCTGAGATGCTCACTGGTGCCAGGGTTCAGCGTGTAGGCTTCTAGAGCAACAGTAATATCTGTCATTTTGAATGAATACAAATCTCTAACAATCTATGTTTGTACAGTCCCAGTGGAAACATGTGGTGTCAGCTGTGCTCGCAGTACTTTAAAGGCTTTATTAAGTCAGCTGGCAACACACCCTGTCTCCAGGCACTGAATTTTATGGCAAAGGAGCTAGGAGACTGAACCCTTTTCTTCCCCCCCCCCCCCTTCTTTTTTTTTCTCCTTTCTCATGTCAACTAGCTTTCAAAACCACAGGAAGTGATTTTATAAAAGGCTTATGGGTGTGCTGCTATGTTGTTAATACCCACAATATAGTTTACAGGTGAGCATTTATACCCACCCACACAGACTTATACACACACACACACTGTCAAGTACCTTTATGCAGTCTGATATAAACTCCATTCTAATTATTACTATTGAGTAAAAGAGAAACTATACAGAATTTATAAATAATTTTAAATCGGCTTTCTCAGTTCATGCAGCCATTTGAAAGAAGGCTATGCAAAACTGCGTGAAGGTTCTGGGCTGTATGTCACAGTAAAAATCCACAGATACTCTGTCCAGTGGCCTTTTAAGAACTGTACTTGATGTTTGCTTTAATTTAGACAAAATTGTTTAATTGGTAAATGTTAAAATATTAGTTTGCTTAAGTCATGTTTTGAGAATCAGTTGTTCAAAGACTGAACTTTTCAGTGACATTCAGAATCTTTTCTCTTGCAGCCATTTCGTAGAGTGACGTTTTCTGTTGTGAGTCAGCCTCAGGACCCGCATCAAGGGTCATTGCAGAGCTGCTATGACAGCGGTCTGGAGGAGTCAGAAACACCAAGCAGTAAGAGTTCATCAGGGCCAAGACTGGGTGCCCTTCCACTCCCAGAGGACAACTACGAAAGGACTACGCCGGATGGCAGTGTTGGTGAGGCAGAGCATATGGAAAATGGTAGGGGCAAACACGACATTCACACACATAATCTCACTAGCAAGTGATACTAAGTAGACTTTTGAAAGGTCAGTCCAAAAAAATAAATAAATAAATATATTAAATAGTTAAAATTGTAATTATTTTATTTTAAAGTTTGTTAAAATACAGATATACAAAGTAATGGAACATAAGACTACTAATAAAACCAGCACTTTCTTTTCTTTACGTGATTTAAAAACTGTATTGAAGAAGCAGTTAAAACATTGAAAAAAATACCAGTAGAGGGCTGGGGAGATGGTAATTGAATTAAATTCCATACTTTTCATTTTAGATAAAAGACCATAAAGGACATGTATTCTCTTTTTCTTCCATTTTTGGTTCAACAACTACTTAGGAAATTTCCCAGAATGTAATATGTACAGCATCAGCAAAAGAAAGCAGGATTTAAAAACCCCACTCTAGAGAATTCCCTTTTCCCCAAAAATATTATATAGACTGTTTTCAAAATAACACTGTCAAGTCCATTCTTCATTATTAGAAAAGAAGAACATTACTTTCCTTTTCCTCATACTTCATTTTATACAGTACTTTTAGAACATCTCATTGAAATTCAGGGTCTGTTTATGTAGAGGGGGAAAATGCTGAATCCTTATTTATTCTATAGTAATTCTCCAGCTATTAAAAACTAAAAGTAATTTAAATCTCAGGTTTTCTTTTCCTTTCTATCTAAAATTATTTAGAATTTTAAAAAATTCCAATTTGAAATGTATTTCATAAAACCTGAATGTTTTACTGTTCTCCACTTATTGGCCTTCATTTAAAAGGTTATGAAGTCAAACACTGACTTCATTGTCTTTTCATTTGCCCATAAACAATAAAATAAATTATTGTATGTCAAAGTGTACAGATTTTTGATAACCAATGAAATAATGAGTTTGCTAATCCAATTGGAATTGGTGGGTATATGCAAGAAGGGTGGTGTATTTTCTGTTATAGAATGAATGAATTAGTTTGGCTAAGTGCATGTTTCAGTTTTTCTGAGATTACAGCACTGGATAATTGTTCTTGGGTTTTTGTCTTTTCTGAGATAGACATGTTGACCCAATAAAAGTATATTATTCTCCAATGTAAGATATTGCCAAATCTAGTATGCGTGACTGAAGAATGGCTACAGCAGTCTACATATGCTTATAATGTATATCCCAACAGCAAATGATTAATTGACCAAAAAGGATGATGGTATTATCCATCTAAGAAGAAGATGTTTTAGGTTATGTATGTGTATAAGTGTGTGTCTATATATTCTCCTCTGTCGTTTATATGAATATATCTCTTTACATCTCATTTTTCTGGGTGTGTGGAAGGGGAGAAAGTGATACTGGTATTACTAGAAAAATGTTAGGAAAAAATTTCTAGACTTTGTACCTAAATTGGGATGATTATTTTATTGTCTGTTTTGTAGTGAGATTTTGTGGTTAAAATAACAAAACTAAACAATTTGTTAATTCCCCTGGACACATAGCAGTGTAGTAGATTCCTAGACATTAAATTCTGAGTTCAGAAAGTATGCTAACATGGAATATGCCTGAATCACACTGGGAAAACTGTAGAGCCACAATTGAATAGAATTTTTAATACATTCGGTAGCCAATGAAAATCATCACACTTACTGAAGTGTAACTGAAAATGAAGAGTGCTTGAGAGGTGTCAAAAATTAAAGCAAACCTGTTTATTTAAATTTTTGTGTTGATGTGAAAACTGGCATTACATTCAAAAAATTAAAATATTTTAGACATGACTGATGTTTTGAAAGATGGTATTTTATATTCGGTAGGATGAACTTGTTGGATTCAGTTTTAAAAATAGTATTGTATAGATGTAATGGATAGAAACATGGAGCTAGATAAGTATATTATTCCATGAATAAGTGAAAGAAAACAAAATTACCATGAAAAAAAAATTGCATGGCAGTACTTACATATAGTAATCAGGAATTCCTTCTCCTTTATAAAACCTTGAACTGAGACCTTTGAAAGGTGGGTGACATTGTGATTAAAATTATACTCTACAGACCTTTGGATTTTGCTGTCACATTTTAAAAACAAGAATTCAACAGTGGCATGTCATCTGCCTCCAGAAATTTTTGTTAACATTAATCTATAAATAATGACAGAACAGGATGGAATGTACTTTTGTTCCTTCGTATACATAATATCTGACATTTGAGTGAGAGTTTTCTGTGATCTGATTCTTAAGTCCACTTGTATTTTAACTATTTTAAGCAAAATTGTGTTGTTCAAATTCTGATAATGTAATCTTCAATATTAATGGATCATTCTGACAGAAATAGAATTGGAATTGAAATCTGTCAAGTGTTCATTTGTCACATTTAATTGGAATCTAGGTAATCTGCAGTGTTTAGCTTGGTTAGGTTTTAATCAGAATTTATACTGGATTTTCATGCAGATTTTCCATGGAAACAGCACTTTGGAAGCTTAGTTATTAATTGTTGTTACTTCAAATATTTACCATTTTATTTCAGTTGGTGTGAAACAATGCAGTTATAACTAATTGCTTTGGATTTTCTTTCATTTTAGAGTTTGAAATGATAATTTTCAGCACAGTATGCTAAACTCTCTGATACATTTGATACCTTTTTTTTGCAAGCTAAGATGACTAAAGAAACAAGTAATTTTTAGAGTTAAGGCAAATGTAAGAAGGTTGAGTTCATAGTCAGAGGAAACAGGAAATTCAGCTTTCTGTTTGCTGGTAAGAGGCTTCTTCCTATTTCTCAGGCAAGAATAAAATGCTGGAAAGCAAAAAAAAAAGGGTAAGGGGGCTGGTTTTCTTAGAATATGCTGTACATTACCTACCAGCCTACATGACTGTCAGATGTAGATTGAAGTTTTGTTCTGATGATTAGCTGTGGTGTCAGATGCAGGAGGAAAAAAAAAAAAAAGGAGGGAAGAAAAAAAGAAATGTTAGCAGATTGACTGTGAAAATTCAGTATGCAAAGATCTTGTTAATTAGTAAAATCTGCAGAACCAGAAGTAACTTCTGAGTTAATTTATCCCCTGCCCTTGGAGCTTTCCTTACAAGGAAATTCTGCTCATGTGTGCAGCTTTCTTTAATTTTGCTGTTAGAATGGCACTGTCTTAACGTAAATTACACAATAATTTTCTCAAGAACATTTTTATTACATTAGTATTTCTATATCAAGGGTAAAGACATTACCATGGTAAATGAGTTTCCTGGTCTTTAGTCATAGCCTTCTGTTTTTGACAATGCCTAATAACAGATATCTCAGAGGGAAGTTAAAAAAAAACCTGGTGGCAGATACTTCCAGAATTACCTATCCTCCTGACTCTAACAGTGAATAATCAGCATGTGCTTTAAATTGTGATTTTCTTAATAATAATAATAATAATAATAATAATAATAATAATAATAATAACAACAACAATAATAATAAAATAACCTAATTTATCACAAGGTATTAATCCTCTTCAAGTTACTGACCTGAAGGATATCTTTCAACAGGAAATTCCTCTGAAGGCTATCAAAATTGTTTTATTTTTATTTGCTTTTTTCTCTTGTTTAACAGTTTTAGTGAATGTTCCTTTTTATCATTATGACAAAGAGCATGGAACTATTCCATTTTACTTTTTAAATATGCTGGATTATTATGTTTTCTTATCATTTATCTTTCCTCTGAACTATATATATTCATAGGTTTTTCAGTCTTTTATCATCATATACCTGTTTTTTTTTTCTTTCCATGAACTTCTGTTTCTTCTAATGTAGGTAGGGATAGCTGGAGATGTATTCTCAGCATTTGAGGAATGGACAATACAGCCTTTTCATATTAATTCCTATGTTGTTAATGACACGATCTCTAAGCAGAGCTTTTCATTGTTCTGTTTCATGTCCTGGTTCTGTCAGGTCTCTCCTGTGTTTCTTGCAGCCTTCTTAGATATATTTCATTATATTCTTCTTTTTTTCCCTAGATTTCTGTATAATTACTATTCATTTATACATGTAGTGGCCTAATCACTTTTATTTTTTGTTTAATTTGGCAAGAGTACCTATAGTGGTGAAACTCCAGCACTGTAGGTTTTGTCTCACATGTTCTTCCCTGGACATTTGTTTCCATGCAATCATAATTAGACTGTTTGCCACACCTGAGATACCTGTGTTAAAGCTAGCTCAGGTATTTCTACATGAACATATCTTTGGTCTGCAGCAGAATATTTTAAGTTAGCCCTTGTTTCAGTATCAAATATGCAAGGGTTGGAGAACAGCAGTCATCTCTGTGAAAGAAGGAAAATAAGGGAATGGTTTACAGCTTCCATTTTTATAGGGGAAAATGGAGTAAAGAAAGATTAAGTGACATGTCTGAAGTCACAGAGGAAGTAAGGGGCAGAGCTTGAAAAGTAGCTCAGAATTTTTGTGATTCAGTTACTTGACTCCCACAAAGAAATCAGGACATAAATTACACTCTGGCTGACACATGAAGAACTAAAAGGCAAGGAAAAGAACTGCATTATCTTGGTTTATATAGACTGATAATATGCTATGTTCTCAATGACAATTTCAGATTTAGACTGTAAGTGTCAAAGTTCCACTGCCAATATAGAGAAGGGGTTCATGGTATGTGAGATGATGACTTGAAAATGTGAAAGGAATTTTGACAATTAAGAAATGTAATTAATTTTATCTGTAAGAACATTCTCTCACTTTTACTTGTAAGATAGAATATTAATCTGTTCTCTGGACCATCGTGTTAATAAAATGAAAAAAAGAATCCATTAGTTTACAGAATCCATTTCCCTTTAGCTTTTTGCAGTGCAAATAACATAAGTTAATGTTCTTGAAGACTTAAATGTCCTTGTTGTAAACATTGCAAACCAGACATTCACTGACTCATTCCATAGAATTACTGTACTTTTGCAGTTCCTATTATTTTCAGATGTTCTGTTCTGTTGAGTTCAGGTTCTAAAATTGCATGTGAATAATTTTGTTTTTAAAACTGTGTCCTGAAAATGTTAATGTAAGTAGTCCATCTGACAGGTTGAGTCAGTAAAGGTTTTCAATGTAGTGATTACATGCTAATAGTTCCTTTTTTGGTTTGTTTCTTCTTTCAATACTGCTACATCCACTTTTTCTTAAATGTTACCCTGCATGTATGAACCCAAAATACCAGAAAGTGCTGCACAAATTATTATATAATACATATACATAAGAATTCTTATCTTTGTTTCTGATAAATCCTAACCTATAATTGGGCACACAATGAACTCTGGATTCTGTAAACCTAGCAACATATATGGGTAATGTTTTGGAACACATACATATTCAGTGGTGGATTATGTCTTGAACCAGTTTGTTTTGAGAATGGAATATTCTGATAAGATCTGTAAAAACACATTTTATAAGATGAAAAAATAAACCTAAGATAGAAGACACACTGTGCAGGGATCCCTGTTACACTAGTGTAGTCTTATGTAAGGCAACGAACCTGGTTGGGAAGAACATTGGCTGTTTTCCTCCTTGAATTTTTTTCCTTTTTAATCTTTTACCATGTTCCTTTAGATGACCTTACCCCATATGTCTGTGAGTTTCTTCAGCAGAGGAATATGTGGTTTGCTAACTTATATGCACAGTAAGACTTTAAGTTTCAAAACTATACGGTATTTGTTCTTTAAGAGTTATTTGCATTTTGAAGTGTTATATATGTACACTTACAATAGAAATGAGGGAAGTATATTTTGATTGTGTTACAATTTCCTGATGCTGATATACATTTTTACATATATTTTTATTTTATTAGGTTAATAACACACTACAGAAGGATGAGCAATTATTTTAGGTTGTGCATTGCACTAAGGCTTATTGTACCTTGTCTACTACTCTGTGTTTACATTGTACTCCAAATGCATAATGCAAAGTAAAGGCCCACATACAGGCCAACTGTGAGCAGAAATAAGTCTCACTGAAGCCGCCAGAATAGTATATCGTTTATGTCCTCTCTCCTTAACTTTTTATTTTCCATGACCATCCAGAGAAATACCAACAACTTCTGTATGCTACGTATTCGTGAGGTATACCTGAGTATTGCTGTCAATTGTTTTCAGCTTGATCAGGATTTTGGCTGCGCAGAGAATGTATGCTTGGGTCTGCTGGAGTCAAAGAGGGAATTCATATTTCTGTATTGAAAATCCACCCCTACACATTGATAGCAAAACTAACAAATTATTCAGCATTTTTCTGATTTTCTGAATAGCATCGTTATTTTTCTTGCTGTTCTCTGTTGCTTTCCCATTGTATTTGCTCTAGTGCTCCATAGTGAGGAATAGCATATGGCTCCTTTTTTTTTTTTTTAAGCTATATTACAAGATTGCTTCCTCCACTCCTGATTTCAGTATCCTGCTCTTAAAAAGAAAATACATACAGCAATAACTGTTCACCACTCTTAAAAGCAGTATATTGATACCAGACAACTTGAACTGCCATTTACTAAAACTTAGCTTTCTTTTATTACCTTTAAAAAAAGAAGTCCATATTTACATTCCTTCAGTTTTTAATCAATAAATTGAAAATGGAGAAAAACTTTGGATTCTTAAAGAACCATTCCTGCAGTTGTATCTGTTAGGATGAAGCAGTGAGGGAAGGGTTTATGTGTGCATGTGGGTGTGCACACATGTACACATCTTGGTGAGTCAGTTCTTACTGCAAATACTCATGAGATCTAGACAGTTGCAGTTACATAACCTGCCTCATCTATGAATTTCAAATCAATTCACTGAGGTGGATATGAAAGAACATACTAAACTGAGAAGTGGAGAACTAAATTATCAGAAAGTGAAGCAGTATGTCCAATGTCATGCTGTGAATTGATCTTTCATCTGGTAATTGATCCAAACACTGCCCACCCCTCAAAAAGTAATAATTTGGACACCAACTTCCAGTTTGCAGTCGAGTTGATGAGGGTTTTGCTATTGACTTAGTGGAGTTAGGCTTTTGTCCAAGTCCTCCGTGCCAGCTGCTAGCTCAGGCTGCCTCCCACTGATGCAGACTGCAGAACTCCCTTTGATACTGTCGGAGTCCTGAATGTAGACGGAGGACAAAATGCATTCCAAAATTTACAGACTCAAGGAAGAAGAGACATCTGGTTTATGAATGGAATATTTAGCAACCTTTGCATCCATGGCAGCCTCTTTCCTGGAAAAAATCTAATGCAGATAGTCAACGGAAATTTATTTTTCCTCAGTTCAGAGGAGCCCTTTCAGCATGCTGTATTTTCCCAGTTCTCTATTTGTATTTAATGACAGTTTCTTCAGTTTCCTGGACAACATTAGATCTTTCTGTCCTTCCTAACCTTCAAGTATAATGAAGATCCAAAATAAGTCCTTTATAAGGGTATTTCTTCTCCATTTCAGTGAAAAATACATTTTGTTCTCTACTGCTGGTTCCCAACTACTGTTCTGTAGTCAATATTTTATTATATTGTCATATAATAAAATATTATATAGCAAATGTCAATATTTTATTATATAGTACCTTTATAAAATACATAATCCTACTACTTTTGTCTTTCTTATACAAGTTTGATGCTTTGTGTTTGATGTTTTAAAAGCTGGGGTAGTTTTTCCTATATGCAAAAAAAGACTGGTGAAATTAAGAGAAGAATATGTATCTTTTCCTTGAGTCCATTTTTGAAAATATCCATTATTGATTCAAAACAAAATTCTGACTGTGTTTTCAAAACGGTGTTCTTGGACTGAAGAGACAAGAGCATGTCTAATTGGCCACACAGTTGAACCTAAAGGAATCATAACATTCACAAAGATCTGTTTCTAAAAATCTGCAAACAAATTCATATCTCAAGCATATTAAACTGGCATGTGCCCATCTATGTCATAAACAAAAATTTAAATGTTAACTACCCTTATTATATTAAGACTTTGAGTAAAAATGGAGTGCAATTATACAGAACAGACAGGTATTACCCTGAGTTATTGACACATACACTAGTTTCATAAGTTGTTACATTTTCACATCTAAGTAAAGTCACTTTGTACAGTGTTCTTTTTTGTTTCTTCTAAAATAATGTAATTTATAATAAAGATTTGTAAAATGTAAAGTCACTGTGACAGAACATAGAAGAACATGTAAAAAAGATAAAAAGACTCAATCTTGCATTTCTTTTTACATCCAAAACTACAATTTTATATTTTTTCAGCCTGTAGCTTATCTAAGCAACTCAAAAGTTTCCTGAAGGCAATATATTTTTTTACCTCCTGATGTGTAAATTCAGAGTTAGAACAGCAAGTCTACTTACCTAGTTGCTACATAACTTAATTCTTCAAGTTTAATCATAATCTGGAAAGGTTCATGGTCCTGGCAGTATTCCTGTGTGCCAGCCTTCCACAGAACTATTAATTAATCCCATATATGGGAAAACCAACCAATGTATAGGGTCAGAACAAAAATCATCCCGTGGCCAAATTAGGGTGCTCAGGGAAGAATATAGCAGGACAGATAAATTGATTCGTCTTTCAGGTATTCTCCTATATATCAACAGTTTGTGACTCAGGTTCCCTGAGCCACATACAGTGAATTTAATAACCTTTATGGATTTATATACAGAAATTTTTCCAGTTTCCGTTAAGAGTGCATGCAACTACTACTATCTCTTTTTCCTAATGAGGGTTTTTAGGTGGTTGTGTGTCCCATTAGTCTTGGATCGGACAAAGGAAAAATAAACTTGCTAGCCGACTAGCAAGTAGGGACCAGTAGATATGAATTTTCTAATGAGAATGTTTTGCTTTGTACCCATAATGATCTTTGCTGTTGTCTCTGGAAGTACTTTTTTTCTGTTATTATTTCATTTCCTGAGAACAGCAAGTAATTTATACAGGAAACCAGAAACAAATAAGGTCTGAAAAACAAAGACTGAAAGGAAGTGTGTGTATTTCTTACGTATTTTAGCAAATATTAATGTCAGGTTAGTATGCCAAAATCTACAGAATGGTATTTGAAGGAATTAGAAGCCTCAGTGTAATATGTGACATCTGGAGTTCTGCAAGTTCTATTTTATAGGAAGTAATTGCTTTTCAGAGAAAAGTAACAATTTCTTTAATGACCACAGGATTTCAAGGCCAGCATAATATAAATTCAGACATTTAAGTATTTATGAATATTGCTATAATATCACCTATGTGTGCTTTTTTGCCTCAGCAGCAACATAGCATTTAATGTGAATGTCAAATTGTTGAATATCTAGAAAAATAATCATGGCATATGCTAGAACAAGACAACTATTAGGAATTTAAGAAATGATACCAATTTATTAGTACAGTAATTTAAAATAAAATTCCAGAGGACGTTGACTTCTTTTGGGCAAGGAACAACAATAACAACAAAACCCCCATCAACAACAAAAAAAGGATTTTAGGCTCCAACATAATTTTTATGCACAGATAAAAGCAAAAGCAAAGTCAATATTTATTATGTGAGAAAATGTATTTTAGTAATCTGTCTTTTATAAGGGTGGTTTTTGTTTCTTTTTTTTTTTTTTTTTTACTTTAGACTGGAGTATTAAATTCTAATAATACTAATTTCAAACCTTATATCACAGTCAACTTGGAACATGCTATTAGAAATAAATTTGTATCAATTATTGATCCATTCATGTTTAAAAGAGCTGTCCATTCTCATACTGCTTTTAAGAATTATGGAAAGGACAAACACATCTCTCAGCAAATAATAATAAAAAAAGATTTGTTTTTGATACATGATTCAAATCTGTGCTTCTTTCTACCATATAAAATAATTGAAATTAAGAAATTAGTGTAAATTTCTGTTTGGATGATAGAAGAAATAAAATTTAAAGACAGTGAAGGAAGAACAGTATTGATGGAGTTAACTTATTTTGATGGTTGCGTGCTCTCTTGCAACAAAACAAATGGGCCCATACCAGCTTTCCAAATTTCATTGTCTTAACCTGTTTTTTACTATATCTAAGGAACAAATCAACCCTAAAGAGCCCTGCAGGGGCAGTTGTTCTTTTACTAAGCAATCTGCATTATTTCATCACCAAGGGAAGTAAAATCAAATTGTATCACATCTAAAATTTCATGTAAACAAGCCATAGGACAAGGTTGTACCGAAGTGGGTTTTTTTCCTATGGTTTTATGGCAGATTTGTTTTCTTGATCCAAGGATTTTTCTGTCTTTTCCTGAGATTGTAACAGTGCTATAAAGACCAGAAGTATCCATAGAGGAAATCTTGGGAAAAGGTTTTTTAAATTAAATCTCAGGAAACCAAAAAGTGTGTAGTACTTGTGTCCTGCTGTCCTACTATCTTTAAACTGTTTCAGCTGCACTGTAGATTGTTTTCTTATGTAGGATTATTTTGCTCACAATTAATTCATATTGTCTTTGAAGAGGAGAATCTGTGTCCTTTTTTGGGGCAGTGCAATGACATTTACATTATCATGAGATGTTAAAGTAACATTTATCAGTGGAATTTGACATTGCAAGCTTTTATTACAAAGAGAAGGCAAAGAGATCTGATGTAATTTCGCTTTCCACTGGTGTTAGCTAATAACAGAAACTTCTGTTCTCTAAGTGGAGAACAGATACATTTTGTTTTCTTTAACAGAATATTTGAGATGTAAACTTAAGTATGTATTGTATGTTATTTTATTAGTATCTTTCAATGTTTAATTCCATTAGCAGTGGCCATCATTCCCTGCTACTGGATTACGTAATTTGTCCTAGCATTCTTTTCATATTCTGCCATTCATTGCAATAATAATACAGGGATTATTGTGATATGCCAGTAGATTTGACAGCTCTGGAAATGTGTTTGCTTCTGCTACCTCATACATAGCCACAGTTCAAGTACATGAGAAAGTAATAAAATAGTTAACTTCAGTTGTTTTCTAGGTTTCTAGTGGTTTTCGGGGGCAGGGGGGTTAAGCAGGCAAAAGAGGAGTAACCATGAGTGATGTTATTACATACGCTAATTTTTAAAATGCAAACAATCTAAGTATTTTAATTGTGTTTGAGAATGTGTGATTCAATGCTCCACAGCATGATTAAGATATTGTATTTAATGCAGTTTCATTATTCAGTTAAAATGTTTTGGGGGAAAAAAAGTGGGCAAAGATAGTTAAAATGAAATCTTCTACTTAAAAATATGTATCAAAAGTTTTTATGCTTACTGAAAGTTTGTAATAACATGATAGAAATTTTGTAATGACGTGAAAAGCATATAAGAAAATATTTAAGCTGTCCTGGAGCACTGAAAAAATGGTGATCCATCCATTTGACAATATGCAAGGAACCTGCACAGTATAACTCATAAGTCATATGGAACCTGCACATATGACTCACATCCTTCCTGAGATCCTGTTTCCAACATGTTGGTGTACAGAAGTATAATGAACTGGCAGAGGAAAGAAACAGCATGGGCTTTGGTTCTACTCTTAGCATACTCCGGCCAGCACTCTCAGATTTTATCAGTTAGCATAGGCCTGAGGAAACATGAAAGGAAAACAGGATTTAATAATTTTGACACCATATGTTATCCTTTTTTTTTTAGAAGCAAGTGTAAAATAATCTATTCTGCCCATAGTTCTCTACCTGGATGACACCAAAGGTGGAAGGGAAAGGGTGATAGGGAAAAAAAAAAAAATCAAACCTTAATCTGTACCAAAATGTCTTTGTGCCTTTTTTGATCTGAGGGACTCAACAACAGTGTGCAAAGAGCATGAGTAGAATTGATTTTTCGGACCCTTTGTTTCAACCTATACTGGAAATGGCCATATCTGCAGAATTAAACTTTGATAAATAACAATGGCATAAGAAGCTGGCTCATGGACAGACCCTGATGAAGCAAAGCAGTCTGAGAGTCAAAGAGATTTGACTCTCCAGATTTGACATACCAGATTTTACCATCTGGTATTTGACATACCAGATTTTATAAATGGTAATACTGAGGACAGGCTCTATACTGTACAGTTCCTAACAAAGGATGTTCCTTAGAGGCATAGCTCACTTGCCAGGAGCATAGATATGGAAACTGGAGACACAGTCAGATCTAATCTCACAAATAGTAATGGGAGAGTACAGAAAAACTCAAGATGCCCCCAAAGGTTCAGATAAGTGAATATTTTCCTCTTGCTTTTCTCTTCAAAAGGAAACAATTGCCTTAAGCTTTTACCAGGTAGAGTCCCACATGCTATTGCTCATGCTATGAATTTTAAGTGGAAAAACTTTTCCAAAATATAAAGACCTTATCCTGAAGTTTCTTGATAAATGCTATATTAGCTGAGGAACTTAAGGAAGTTATAAAACTAAAATATTTTCTCTAACACAGTTCTCTATCTGTTACTGTTGTTTTTCCTGCCATGTGTAACTGACTTTTAGAGGGTGCTTTTTCAGAAGGGCATAAGTAAACAAACTGTACTGACAAGACAAATTTGTTTATTACTGTGAAGATAAATAGTAAAAGAATTGAATCAAGCCCAGGTCAATAGTGATAGAAAGTCATTACTCTAAGGTGGCAGTTAAGTGGCTTGTGTAAAATGAGTTAGCACTTGGAGAATATTACCTAATGGAGAGGTACTTATGCCCCCAAAGGCATTAACTAGCATCCTGGTTGGGACTGTTAGCTAAGGAAAGAGTATAGCTAAGGAAAGCTAAGGAAAAAGGATCTGATACAAAGTCCATTAGTCTTTGAATGGCAATGGCTGCCAAATGCTACCGTCTTGGCTGGCTTTATATCATGGACAGAGTGTTCTGTCTATCCACAACCTGGCATTTCGCATCAGCGCTAGGTTTATGTGGAAATAGAAAGTGCACCTAGGATTGAATTTCAACAATTGATTAAAATAGTTTTACTAAACAGAATAGTAGTGGAGACTAGTCAGGGCATAAGCTTCAAAGTAGAATTGGTTCCTAGGTTTCCTAGCACTTGGATTAATCTAATTTTAAATGTTCTTAAGTGAAAGGACTCCTTCAAGTTCAGATCACCCCAATATAAAGAGGTTTTGTAATGCTACTACAATTAAAAAATGCTACCTGTTGCCTCCTGGAAAGTAATGGTACTTTATAGTAGTGGAACTCAGGAGTACTTGCATTCTATTAGATGAAAATAAATTCAGTTCTCTGCCAAGAAAGGGTGGAAAACAGAATGAAATTAACAATTTTTTTTTTCTAGTCTCAAGATTTTAAACCAATTCTGCTCTCCTGCAGAAAGGAACTTTTTTTTCCTAAATTTTACTATATTGGTTCATTACTTTGTCTCACAAATATCTTTTGAAACCATCTTGTGCTGTGATTTTCCCAGTGCCTTGCTTACCTCTTTGATAAATAATCCCACCTTTGTCCAATTATATAAACACACATATATATGCATAAAAATGTATACAATGTAGTTTCCAAATAGGTCTTGAAAGAACAATCAAATGTGAAGAAACCCCATTAAAAGTGCCTTTTAAAATGTTTTTGCTATGTTCACTGACATATTCTTGGAGAGCAGAGAAGCTAGTCTCAAAATCTCCGATGTCTTGAGCATTGAGAAGGCTTTCTGGGACTTGCCTGCATCATCTTTCACTACTAATCCTGAAGGGATTATTCATTTACAACAATTAAACTATAAACTAATTTAGACAGTCTAAATCTGATTTATTCTTACCTTTCCACATCTCACACAGGACTAAAATTTCCTTAACACAATGCTACAATAGTCACTTCTTTTTCCACAGGAACTATAGTCTGCACAAGGGATAAAGTATTTAAGCATACAGTATTTCTGAGATTCAGCTATAAGGAGGTAGATTAAAGCTTCATCCACACTACTATATCAACTGTGTAAAGAAGGGAATTACAACCATTAGAAACAGCTAAATATAGTTCCATCCTTAAGGCCCTATATTTTGCAACTGCTCTTCACTTAACTAACAGAATACTGAGACATAGTGAAAACAATGCAAGTAGAATCTATTCAACCAGGCAAGCCATTATTTATGGGTTGCGGATCACTAGATTGTAACTAATGCTATCAGTAGGGATATAGAATTGTAGGAAATATCTAAATCTGTTATATTTTATGCTTATTTGATTACAGACACTTTGGACCAAATACTAACTGTATGCTAGAACACATCATCTAAATCCTACAAGTCTTGAGCTGCTCACATATGTAATAGAAGATTAATGTCAGAAGTCATGGAAAGCCCCCATAAGAAAAACAGACAATAGATTGACCTCAAAACAACATATAAACATATACAAATTTGTGATAGTTTTTATTTCTCTTCATATATTTTCATATTTATTTTCCATATTTCTGTGCTTCATTCCTAAAACCTTTTGAAGGCTAGATTTTTTGTGTGTGTGTTTCTCATAAGTCCCAGAGATGTGACTTTAGCAAAAATAACAAAATTCTGCAAGCTGGCACTTCTGTATGTGCCACAAGACACTCCTCTGGGAAGCATAAAAGAAAAATCTGTAGTTTGTCGAGATGATTAGTAAAGATAATTATATTTAGAAATTTTCTTGCTATAAAATAATGCCCTGTGTCTATTGCAAAAGACCATTTACATTTTTTAATTCCATCAGTCTTAGCTATGTATACAGTCAGTTCTGAAATAGTGTGACTTTTTCTCTTTTAGCATTACATAAAATGCTGCTGACCTTAGTGAGAGTTGTGGTGCTTTGTGTCATGGAAAATCTGGCAAAATATCAATGTCTGTGCCTTTCAAGCCTCTGATCACTGGGATACAACCTGAAAAGAATGACAAATGTTAAGATACTTTTAAAATTATTTTTGAGGAAAGCACAGAGAGAACTATTTATTTTGGTTTTCCTCAGCTTTCTGGCAAGTAAGAGTTTTATGAAAGTTTTAGCGTATTTTCTAATCTCTGAGATCTGAACTTGGACAGCCTTTGAAATATTTGCATACTACTATAGCTAAATAGAGAGAACTATTTTTATCACCTTATCAGAATTGTCTTGCAAAGACCCTTCCTTTGGTGAAATGAGAGAATGAAAACAGAAATGCTTTTAAGGCTTCTCCTTGAAATAATGGGTTTTAAAAAATAAAAAGTTGGAAAATTATTTAAAAGTAAATAAAATGATACCTTCGTTCAAATGGTAAGCAAACCATTAATCAGTGATAAATCAGCAACTCAGATAGCCAAATACTAATCTTTGCAGGGGATGCAGTTGCATCATGCTGTGTCAGCAAGAAATAAGCTGTTTCCACCTTTGAGTCTGACTTAAGAGTTCATTTCACAGCATGAATGGGAATAGATACTGGGAACTGGAAAGTCTAGGTTCTGTTTTCAGCTTTGCCACAGTCAGTGTGAGACAATGAAAAAATTGTTAATTATAAAACAGATGCAAAATCCATTCTATAAAATTCATAGGAAGTTCTTCATAAAGATCAGTGAGCTTCTCAAAGGGAAAGCTGCTGCTAATTGCAACTTTCTGGTATGTTACTTCCAAGTTTTAGTTTGATTAAGCTCAACCTTTTCCCTGACTATTCTCATCATCCAAAGAATCTCTATATTCATGGTGTTTTCCAAGCACCTAAGTGTCAACAAAGGAAAAAAATATTAAAACTGAAGAAAAAGCAACTATAGTGGCTTGATATAGTCCAATGCATTCATTGTCCTAAATAAATATTTTCCCTCAGAGATAAGAAAAGTGTATTAAATAAGCTAAGCTCTACATGCATGTCCTATTGATTTTAGAAGTGAATTGGCAATGCTTAATTCAGACGGAGTTTGTCTGACCCTTTCCAAGCCTTGCTGGTTTTTTTTTCCCCAAGAGGTTCTTTATTGTTAACAAGTATATCTAGGATCTGGGGTGGAGGAAGAAGTTTACAAAGCTTCCACTACTCCAGCAGCATTCCTAAAAGGCCTTTCCTTTCTTAAGTTTAACATTGAACTTTCAGGCAATGAAATGCAGTAGTTTTCAGAAGAATTTGGAGAAGTGTTTGTATTTTAGGTACTTAGAAAAAATAATCTGTTGAACAATAACTTTTAGTATAACATATAGGAGTACTATTGCTACTAATATAATGCAGGTTATTTTGCTGAATGTTTTAGTAGGCTTAAGGAATAATTACCCTTTTGTTACGCATGAAGAAATAGCTAACACTGTAATTAAGACAATGTTAAATCATCCTTGTAGGTGCTTTAAAAATATTTTTGAAGTTTCTGATAAAAGTGGCAGTCTATTCTCTGATAGTGTTGGAGTTCAAAGCAAGAAGCAGTGCCATTAGTGAAGATGTGTATTACTGAAGATGCCTCTTAGTGCTTCAGAAAAGCATATTTATGTTTCAGTTTGGGTTTTTAACAAGTTTAAAGATCCTATGTCTTCTGCATACCTTTCAGAAACATACTAGCCAACATAGCTGTAGCTTTTTAATTTTTATGATTGTCATAAGAAATAAAGAAACTTGCAGCAGGTAATTATGTGACAACAGTATAATCACTAATGTGAAAGTGACTTCAACAAAAGTAACTTTCCAGCATTAATTATAACAAATGAGATTCTTTAGCTGGAAAGAATGAAAAGGGCATTTTATATTTATACTAGGATTATACTTAACGTTTTTTCTACATTTTAAAGTGTCATAAATCTAGCATTTTAAATTATTTATGTTACATTCAATTAAAGGTTAAGTTCAGCTAGCTAAGAATAATCATAATCTAAAGAAGAAAAAAATTTGCATTAAATGCTTCATTATGCAGTTTTTAAAAGAAAATGGATTTTAATTATTTCAAGCACATAGATACTTTGGCATACACTGCAGTGTTTTTCTATTCCATCTATTCTATTGAATTAGAATAGTCTGTTTTCCCTGAGTGGTAGATAGGGCTCTGATTCCAGAAGAACATACACACTTCGCTTCCTAGTATAACTTTACCATGAACTTCTCTATCATTATTTAGTTATTTATGGAAGTTCTTATAGGATCACAGCCCTGGTGAAAGAATTAAAACTCTTTTCACGTAGATGAAAGCTCACTTACTCTTCTATATTTTTATTTCTTTAAAATACTAGCTTACAAGATTTTCCTATACTCAAGGTGGTATTTTTTAATCCTTCAGTAGAGGTAGCCAAAAAAGTGAAGATAAAATAAATAAAAAAAGATAAGAGAAAAAAATACTTTCCTTATAAGAAACCTGAATTCTTAGGAGATATCAGCATCTAAAAGCAGGGAGTTTTGTTTGTTTGGACTATTTTTCCCTGAGAAAAATTACAGAAATTTTGTTTTAGTCAAACCTGATTTAAATAGTTCGTTTCTCCAGAATTGAATTCTATGTATGAAACAGATTATCACTCCTTGATCTTGCAGGCAATAATAACCTACAGTATATATATTTTTTTAATCTTAGCTTGCTTGGGTATGCATACTGTTAAGTCTTAAGACTTTCCAATCCTTTCTTTTTTTCCTCTCTTACATTATTTCACTACTAATGTGGATTATTTGTTTGACAAATGACATAATTTTTGGAGTTAACTTTTAAAGTATTGGTATTATTTTCCTTCATTTTAATATTATGTGGAAAAATGAAGGGGAAATCCAATTAATTTATAATATATATTTCTTCTCTGGAAAATGTTGTGGTTTTTAATTTCTAGTTACATTTGATAGCTATGTAGGGTTGGAAATCCTATGGGCTTTTTTATCCTTGTTCTATAAAGATTTTGTAGTCAATAGTTGATTAAACTAATGATAAAGGAAATGATTTGACTTCAGGTATAATAAATGGCAAAATACTTACGTCGCTTGTGAGTGTTACCATCACCTCATGACGATAATATATCATGTAGCTTATTAGCCTTGCAGGGGTACAAAAATAAAACAGCAGGACATGCTGCAGGAGAAATATTTATATCACTGCATGGTGATTTCCTGGCTTATAGTAAAACATCATGAAAACTACTAATATCAAATGGAGACATCTGTAAAAATAATTCCTGAGGTTTTTTTCCCAATTTGTTTAGAGCACTGAAAATGAAAACTTCAGAGCAAAAACTAACATAAAGATAATAGCTTTTCCTTTGTAACTGCCCTAACTAGATCTACCATGAAAAAGTACTATTACACATAAGATCTAGTAGATCACCTGATTCTTTGCTTTGCTGGATCATTCCCTGATGTCTATTCTTAGGAGAAAAAGAGCCTGGGGGGTGACCTCATTGCTCTCTACAGCTTCCTGAGAGGGGGAAGTGGAGAGGGAGGTGCTGATCTCTTCTCCCTGGTATCCAGTGACAGGACACATGGGAATGGCTCAAAGCTGCATCAGGGGAGGTTCAGATGTGATATTAGGAAGCATTTCTTTACTGAGCAGGTGGTCAAACACTGGAAAAGGCTTCCTAGAATGGTGGTTGATGCCCCATGCCTGTCAGCATTTAAGAAGCATTTGGACAATGCCCTTAATAACATGCTTTAATGTTTGGCTGGACTAGATGATCATTGTAGGTCTGTCCCTTCCTACTGGAACTATTCTATTCTATTCTATTCTATTCTAATATTAATAAACTGTTCTTTTCATGTGGCACAATGGAATGTTGTGCGTAGGGAAAAAAGAAGAGGAAAGGAAACCAGATCTACATTCTAAACTATTTTTCTAGGGTTTTTTTTTTTCATAGTATGTTTTCCAGATCTATTTTTTAAGGATGTCCAATTCAGAATATATTTGTAAAGCTCAGATTTTTGTAAATTTCTGATCAAACAATGAAACTTACTCTAACACGGCTAGTTTTTATTTTCAATATAATCCACAAGTCAAATCATGTTGGAATAAAAACATCCCTCAAAGACATAGGAAGCATGTATTTCATGCTACATAGTTTTACTGAAGGAGACTACAACAACAAAAAATGCTTTAAAAAATGCTTTTTAAAAAAATTATTATCTTTGAGATTTATTTTTTTCATAAATTAGAGACTGTAAGGACTAGAAGAGGCCTCCCACTCAGCAGTCCCATTCTTTCACAGACAACTTTGTCGTATACTTCATGTTATACATTTGTTGAGCTCCAACATAAAGCCACTACCATAAAGGGAAAGCCAATTTCTTCACCTCTGTTGTGAGATAGACAGGAACTATGAGTTTGAAGATGAAAAATGATTGCGTGACCAGTTCATTCCTTTTTGCCCTTATGCCTTTAGGTTTTTCTATCTCAGGGCTATGAGATAAATCCATATTTCTAAGTACAAAATGTTTTGCTGTTCAAGCCCTCAACCAGCCTGGATCAGTGATCTCCAAGCCAATGCTCCAATGCTTTTTCTTTTCCTATGTCTGTGAGATACGAGACCAAGCTTTCATCCTTTTTTTTTTTTTTTAACCAGCTAATATTATAATATTAAAATCCAGACAATATTATAATGCTAAAATCCAGACTCAGAAAATGGTTCAGAAGGTTGTAGATGAAGACTTGCATATGCAGTCTTCTTGCCGAGTTATTCATAACACAGATGAGTCCATGTGTAACATGCAAATGTATATGAGTGTGTATATGTATATATATTTATATAGAGAGAAAGCATGTGCACCATAGAAAAAAGGTTTGTATCAAATAGATTAAAAAATTAGAAAGAAAAAGTTTTTATCTGGACTGTGAGACAGCAGCAATCACCAACTGGTAGCTGAGACTACTACCTGCCTAAGTGAATGATACTGCTTTGCTCTGCAAATGGTTTAAGGTAAGCTGTAGTGTTTTGGTTGCCAGTTTCTAAAATCAAGCAATTTAACAGAGACTATTAGCACAACTAAACAGGTTTATTAACTCAGAAAAGCACATGACTTTACTGGAAGATACTAATCACAGCTGGCTTCTGCCAACGAATGAGTTTGAGGTGTGTTGCTTTCCAGCTAGAACCTTCACCTGACCACAGAACCAACAATAACAGGTTGGGCTGAGCCAAAATCTATGCTGTGATGAAGCCAGGTTCAACCATACAACCTAGGTAGAGCCAGCATTCCTCTCTGTTGTTTGCTTATAGTTACATACTTTCACATACTCCTTGCTGTTGCTTACAGAAAAGCAGGGCTCCTTCTCATCCCCGAAAAAAAGCTATGCTCATTATCACTGTTCTTGGCTCTGACAAGCAACAAAACAAAGTAGAGCCAAATATTGCCAGCCAAGACTTTTAGCCCCAGCCTTTTCCCTTGGTGTCATTACTAGCTTGTGCAATTCATTCCCTCAGTACCTATCCCCAGACCACTGGGGCTTCTAGGAGAATATTATTCCTATTATTCCTTTATATTCAATGTTGAGTGTAATGAGCCACAGCTGTCACAGTGAGTCATCAGCAATTAACCTTAAACTCCCTGTAGGGTTCTAACATCTACTACTAGGATAATAATTTTGTTGGCTTACACCTTTGTGTTTCCTCCCTTACTGAAAAATGTGAGAAGCAGGAATGGCATTTTTCATTTCAGTCAGAGAGTGCAAGAAGATCTCTAGATGTCATGCAAGTAGTCTTTGTATCAAAATAATGGTCATATTTAAGGCACATTTAAGGTATGTAAGGGAACAAGTATCAAACTGAGCCATGTCTTACTGAACATGGTATTATTGATGCCAAGTTTATAAAAAGTAACATTATGGGAAATGCTCAGATAAAAATACATACATATAAGACAAGGAGCACAAACTAGGCCAGTGGCATGGGAGCTAGAGCTAGTAGAAGACTTAGGAAGAAAAGGAGATACTTGTATACTCTGCTTCTCAGGCAACCATTAAGAGTAGACTTCCAAACTCAGAGCTTTGTGTCTTGGGAAGGTAACCCTAAACAAATAAATGAACTAACTAGGAAAAACAAAACCAAATGCATGTGGTGAGTGAGCTGTCCTGAACTAGCCAATATAAAACTCTGGACACACCTTTTTAGGCTTACAATCATAAGCTGGAGTGGAGGGAGATGTTCTTTTCATGTGGGATAAAGAGCACTGAGTTTTGTCTTTATGGCAAGTACATTTTTGGTGGTTTTGTCTCGTTTTGTTTTGTTTTTTTTTTTTTTTCATAAAAATAAACAATTTGGAAATGATAGGAAGAGAATGGTAGCCAAGATCAAATTTTATATTTTGTATAATTATAATTATGTATTGTTTGTACTGACTGATTATTAGAATATTTACATGGGAAATAGAGAAATTCTATTTGAAGTTTGTTCAAGCTCCTTTTCTTCTTTTATGGGAGGCAGTAGGGTTGAGTGAAGCATCTTTCTGCACCTGAAGGTGTGACATAATGCAGAAAGGAATACAAAATTCATTAACTCAGAAGAAAAAATATGCAAAAGAAATGTAATTCTCATAGGTAGGATTCTTGTATAGGTGGTGGGAATCCTGATTTCTGAACTGCGCATTCAGAAGCTCATGTAATTTTAGTATGCAGGATTTTACAAAGATGTTGAAAGATTTGAAAATTTCCACACAAGAACCATAAAATTGTTATTTTTTTAAAGTTTGACAAGTAAGAATGATCAATAGCTCAATACGTTTTGTTCATAAAAAATAAACATCAAAATTACTTAGAAATTTTTCTGTCTTAAGAATGTACTTCAGATGTGCTTCTCAACCCATAAAAATACATACTAAAACGCTGTTCTGGAGGACCAAGACTGACAAAATACAAACACTTTTAAGGGCATAGAAGTTTCCTTGTAGAACAAGCACATAAAATAATTGGATTAATATTTTAATTCTGTGGTATACAGAAGGGACTTCTCATAAAATACAGTAGTTTCTGAGATTACGTTCCAATGAAGTGGGTATTGTACAAAGGTATTTCTAAAGGTACTGAATAATCTTTGTTTAAAATTGTCAGTCAATTACATCTGTAATTTGAAAGTAATTTTATTTTCACTGCTTCATGGAACATACCTCTGTAAAGCAAAGAGTACCTCTTACTTCAATGTAGGAAGTGAAATACAGTTCTATGACAATCTACTTTTAATCTACTTTTTTACTTTATCAGTTTTAGCTCATCTTCAATGTGTCTCATGGGGAAGGAGAGCACTATAGGTGTTTTTTTATGTTTAAAAGATTAATTTTTCCTTTCAAACAGCATATTTGAGCATTTGTAGTCAGTTATGCTCTTTGAGTAGAAAAAGAAGCTTTTAAACATGAAAATGGCTGCGTTAATGGTAGAGAAACCTTCCAGTCACTCTTAATGTTTAAAATCTTTGTATTCATATCAAACAGCAGATGTGGTGGTCTGCTTTCAGATGACAGCATTTACCAAAAGTTATCCCATTTTGGTATCAAAAGTATTTTAAGACAATGAATGAATCCTGATATAAACTGATTTTTTAAATTGTACCAAGTGTACGTACATATATAATGCAAGTTATGCTCTGAAATATGTGCTAGTATGTTGTTTAAATTGAAGACTCAACTATCAAAGTTTGAAAAGCAAGGATTTAAATCCATCCTGGCTAAAAAGCCAAATGAAAATGCACTTTTTATATTTTTTATCATTTTGTGGAACAATCTTTCCCTGGCAAAAGGTTCATGAAGTAACTTAAAAGATAGAAAAAATAATTCATTTTATCATATAAGTAAAACAAAATGCTTACATGAAGCTGCCTATGTAAGGAAAACTACACTTGTGCTAACGATACTTAAAGAACAGAGCTATCAACTGGTAGCAGAGATGATAGCAAAAGGTGCTGCAGGTCCTTTTAGCATCTCCAAGTAGTAAGTTATATGACCAGGATGATACACAGAGAGCTTCCAGTCTCGTTCACAGGGCAGCTGCTCCTCATCCTGGAATACAAATTAGTTACTTACACGCAATTTTGAGACTTAGTGGAGAGTAAACTATGTATCCCTTTTAGTCTTTCCTTATATTCAACTATGAGGAGTATAATTTACAAAGAAATAATGGTATTGCTATCAAGTATGAAACAGGTATGATGTTTCAAGATAATTCCATATTAGCAGCTTGTTTTCTACTTATAGAAATTACTTACAGGCATGAGTTTGTCTTTATTGTGCTCTCAAACTGCCCAAATCTATTTAATATGTTTTTGTGCAAGTTTCTATACTTGCATGCTCACTAGATTTTTGCCTTCTGATTAATTTCTGCTGTCAATGATTTGTCAGCAGAATGATGTGCTAATTGATATGTCAATTTAGCACATACCATGAGTCTGTTTGGAGATTTTTAATGTCTAACAGTCAGGAATTCTGAAAATTGCAAGACAACTACTGATGGACTGTAACATAAATGTTGTTTATTCAGGTACAAAGTTCTTGTTTATATTGGAGAGTCAGAATATTAAGTTACTTCTGTTCCACCTGTAAGCTGAACTGTTCAGGTCTCCTCATAGCATTAACAAGGTTCTAATTATGTAGATGTGTTTGTAATTTACTCGGATACTCTCAGATTCAAACTGAAATCTTTACAGAAGAGAAATAAAGATTTGGACATGCAATTGCAGAAGGCTTTCTCTTCTGTAATTGCTTTAGTTTTGACTGTTGGTTGTGTTACAGGAGGAAAGAATGTGGGTGAGCCATATGAATTAAGACAAAATTTGCCCCAAAGTAAATTTGAAAAGCTTATATTCATACCAGTAAGCTGACTTTTTTTTGTTGTACTGCTGGCAATGTTCAGCTCTCCTTTAAGGCAGTTGCTGTTTTAATTACATCAAGCAATTGTCCAACCATATGTACTTGTTCTCTCTGAATTACTTTACTGTTGCAGGTATTCACTGTTGATTGATTTATTCAAACTATTTGAATAAATTCCACAGTAGTCCTCTTAGTGTAGTAGGATTTTCATGGAAAAAAAGATAAATCTATGCCAACATTTTCTGTGACTAGAAATAATTTCTGTTGTTTCCAGGTGAGAGACCTCTTCACTGAAGTATCATCTCATTTAACATATACAGTTACATTTAACATATACAGTAATCTATTTAGTATATACCATTACAACAACTTAAAGGCTAATCAAAATATGAATGTGCTAACAATGCAAATTTCAGTCTAGTTCAGTGTTAAATTGTGCTTTTTAGGTAACTTACAACAAACAACTTCTCTCTTCCCCCAGCTTCTGATGTAACAATATCAGATTGATGAGATGCAGGGTGATTCACCACTTCTGGCTTCATGCCTAAATCTAGTCAGTCAAGACTAAGACTTCCAAGTGTAGAATATCATGCCAGATGTTGACTAAGCTTATGTTGTGAGGCTAGAAGTCATTAGAGATTTCATATCATCAGTTAACGTAGACAAGTTCTATTTTCTTTTGAAGACAATCATGAAGTAAAGATAGACTTTTTGTTTCTGTGCTTTTGCCTCCATTTGCTGAAATGACCTATTATTTACTGTTGAAGATATCTATGATATTAATGTGATTTTCTGAACTAATAATTCATAAACAAGTTAATTGATTGCCTGGTGTTTATATGTTGCATACTGCTGTTGGCTTTTTTTTTTTTCTCATTTTCCTTATAGTTTTTGATAAATAGAGCTGGACATTTATCTTATCATGCAAACATGCTTGTACCAGTGTATCTTCTGCTGTAACAACTTTACAAAACATGCCAGATACAAAAACAGAGATGACAATGCATTTGTTTTTTGGTTTGGGTTTTTTTTCTTTTCTGATTTTTATCCTAGAAAAAAAGGACTTCAGTTTGGCTCCAAGCAGCTCTAACTTATGTGACCCACACTTACTCAGAAGATTGTTCAAGGTCTCACTGCCCTTGGCATCAAAAAATCAATCACTTTTTCATGGATTAACTCTTTTGGGAAACTTATCCAGCACATGAAGTATCTAGCATATGCTTTTCTTCAGGAAGAGACATGCACGTCTTATCTTTCTACCTAATTGTTTCTTAAGCAAATATGTTTATTTTGGCTACTGAATGGAAAATGGGATTTTTCACTGAATGCTTGAGTTTGCTTGCATATTAGCTCACGTTACTGGTGGAGTAACTGATCATACACTGCATTTCTCTTGACTTTCTCCCAACTCTCTCTTTTGAAACTTTATTATTCAAAATTTTAGAACTGATCACTGGTGGTGTGCAATATTCCTTCAGTGAGTATGCAGATATCAGGATACTGAGTTTCATTGTTTGCAACTTTGCAAGTGTAGAAACAACCTACAAACAAACTGAAATGTTTCCATAGATAATTTTAAAGAATGATTTGTGTTACCTACCCTCCCTCCCCACCCCCCACCCCCCCCCCCCGGCAACTTGCTCCAATCTTTGCTATCTTCACAGTTATGTTCTTTTTCTTTATATCCAGTCAGAACTTCCCCTGTTTCAATACATAATCATTGCTTCTTGGTCTCCCACTGTGCATTTCAGTAAAGAGCCTCACACTTCTCAGTAACCTTGTCTTAAGGTCTCTTCCAGCAGATTAACTAGTAGAAACACTGTAATTCACTTAGTTGTTTATTATTTGCAAGTAAAGGTTTCATTATACAGTTCAGGAAGGGAGAAAAGATTTTTATTATGGAATATAGCATCCTTAACTTCTTCATTCAAATAACTTGCTGATTTTGCGGATTGAAGCTCATATGAGAGGCTTTTCTTTCTTGTCTACTCCTAGCTTCTTGTGAATTGGTAAAGTATCATCTGTAGCATATTAAGCAGCAGGTGGTCAACAGGCTATGTTGACACTGAAACACGTCATCAAGTTGTTGCAGTGCAGTGTATTCTTGATCATCAGAGAGAACATAAATATCAGAGTTGCTTATCAAAAACCCACACACAGTTAATGAACCATGTTTCAATTTTCATGGCCTTCACTGCATTGATACCAGCTAATGGGTTGCAGCAAATTGCAGTCAGGTTATTTGTTTAGTCAGACCTGTTCCTCTTTCAATATAGTTCATCTTGGTTTACCAGTAAGGTCAGAAGGACATTTGCTGTATTGCTGTCTGAAATGGCCTCATTATATCAGCATCCATTGTGGTCATTTTGTGGTTTGCTTGTTTTGTGGGGGTTTTTTAGTTTGTTTGTTTGTTTGCTTTGTGTTTGTTTTTTTTAAGTGTTGATTATTATTAATAACACTTCATGTTCTCATATGAAGGAGATATAACAGTATGAGTGTAGTAGTGACCATCTGATATGATAAATGATTAGACAAAAGCAAAATTTCTTAATCTTTGTGTGTTATTCTAGTTTCCCTATTGAGGCCATTAAATTAAATTTTATTATGAAATAATTATAGAAAAACCATTTTATGATAGTTTCTACAGACTGATAACTAACTACCATGACATAGGCAGCCTTTGGTCTAACACTCCCTTTTTACAGGAAAAAAAAGGGAAGACAAATAACTTTTTTTTTTAGTTAAATTGTAACACATCCTCAGTTTCCAAACCAAAGAGATATCAGAAGTCACTTCGAAATGTTTTCTGGATGAACGTTTTTGGCTCATATGCATGATAGGCCTTTCAAGACCATTCAATGTTGACCCAAGCCTGATCCTGTTAAAGTTACCGTGTTTCACTTTTTGTGTAATTATACACAAATATATATATGATTATGAAATTACATGATTATACGTATACGTATATATAATTACAAAATTATGAAAAACGTGATTATAAAAATTCAGCCACTTCCTGTTTCATCTTTTTGATGAGTTGACAGTTAAGAGGCTTGAAATTAGGTGTGGCAGATGCAAAATAAGTTCTTATAATTAAATTTGAAAAAGAAAATTAACTGCCAAGACTTTTTTCTTACAGATAAAAGTAGAATATTCTTGCGAAAGAAGAAGAGATAGAGGCCTCATATGAACATTTGTAATTGTAGAGCAAGGAACATCTTTTGCTTGAAGGCTACTCTGTTAACCCAGCAGGCATTTCTAGAATTATTTTATGATAAATAGTTATATCTACCAAGTACTGCTAAGATTTTTCAAAGATATGTAGTTGTTTATCTCTTTTCTTTGAGTACTCATCTATCATTTAAGTGTCACTGATAGCCTCAAAACAACTCAGCTGAATCTAATATTTTGAGCATTTACACTCTTATTGGTGGATATATACAAAGGCATTAAATTGCTGCTACCTTCCTATACCCTTAAGCTCTGGTGTTAGACAAAATCCCCAAACTGTGAACAAGGATTCTCAGAACAGGTATTTTCCTTCCTTTTTTTCCCCTAATTCCTTTAGCTTGCTCTAAGATCTTCTAAGCCATCTGTATGGGTTTCTCTTATGCCAGCATAGATCAGTGACGAAAGAATTTAGCTGTACAGGCAAACTGGGATTCAAGTCTTTTTAGTTTTAGCAGAGTCTTGAAATTCATACTCCCACAACCCCCAGGAGTGCCTTAACCACCAAGCATTATCCAGTGACTGTCTTGTGTAAAATGAATAAAGAACTGCTGGGCTGGGATACAAGATTCTCCATCTTTGACTGCTGTCAAAGCCAGGAGTCCTGAATTGTAGTTTCTGTTCCTAGGACTGGATCAGTAATATGTGCTCAATAATGATTAGATGAAGTATACAGAATTTCCAGAGAACAAGGGTTCTGCCCACCCAGCTGAGAGTCTAGCACTAGGACACAGATTTCTGCTTTCTCAGACTTGTATTTTATCTTTAACCCTGTGAGTTTGTATTCTTACTGCAAAACAAGAGCACCCAATGTGCAATCCTTTACCGTTTCTTCAGCTTAGCTTGTAACTTCATGGTTAGCACAACTTTCTGTGGCTGGGATGAAACTCCTAATGACGTTGCACTTCTCTGAAAGAAGTGAGGTGTTAAATGTTAGTAGATAGGCTTTTACTTTCATACAGAGGGTCACTGGAAGTTTTTCCTTTAATATAATTCCTTTAATCTATTAATATTATAATTCCTGTACATAGAAAAAAATACTTATTACCTTTACACCAGTTATGAAAGTATTTCTAGCTTTGCATTATAAACAGCTGGAAATTCTGCCCTACATCATGGTTTGGCTGCAAAATAGATGCCTAATTTTCTTATGTAAACTGCTTACAGTCTACAGAATAAGCCATGGTTGTACTTGCTGATATCCTCAGGTGCAAAGGAAACATCTCGCATAAATATTTTTCTCCACCAAAAAAAAAAAATTAAATGTCATATTTGGGATAAGAATGAAAGAATAAAAGTTGCATCTGAGAAAAGAAAAAATGAAAGGGATAAGGAAAGCAGTGATCTTTGGTTGATGCCATTCCACATGTGGCATAAACCTGAAGAGATCATAATACTTCTCACGCCATACTTCTTTAGTTTTTATTTTGTATCTATCCTTTTCATTTTAATTTCCTACAACAATCTATGGTTTTTATATATAAATAAATTGAAATGTGTTAATTAATTATATTATTTTTTCTATTAGTAACATATAAAATATAATTTCCAAATTCAGCATTGGATTTCTTATCTTATGGATGTGACAGATGTTCAGCTTCTCATCAGGCTTAGCAATATGACTTTTTTTCGGTTAAATGAATCTCTTTTAAATATATATTTATTTTTTTTTAGAACATGTTGCTAACAAAAGTACCAGCTGACCTGAGTATATTTTTGGTAACTGAAGTGTTCCTAATGTAAAGAGAACCCTTACGTGTTTGCTCTTAATGGATATAGTTCTGCATTAAATGAAAGGTCTGTCTGAAGATTACACTTCTGTATTATTTTCTAAATAAGATAGAGTTATGGAATTGGGAGTGACCTTAACCTTTTAAGTAGTAGAAATTGGCTAAACAAATAATCAGCATACACTCTGCAATTATTTAAGTTGAATACACTTTAAAATGAAAAAAATAGCTCTAAAACAGTTAAGTATTAACTTATTGCTAAACTCTGAAGTGTTACTTACTGACTTCAAACAAAGCAGAGAGTAAGCACCTGGACTACCACTTTAGACGGCTGAACATTGAGCTAGGTGCCTAATTTTAGGGATGGGGAGAGAAGCCAGAAATCTATAATTTTACCCTTGGTATTAAATAAATAAATAAATAAATCTGCCAACCAGAAAGACCAACATAAAAAAACCCCAAACCTTCAAGCTAGTTTTCACCTGTTAACCATCGCTGTTCTACCCAGCAAAACCTTGGTCCCTATGAGCTTCTCTTTATTAATCACACTGCATTATCTGGCCATCTGCTGTATCTGCCAGAAGAGCAGCATTCCTTTGGTGGTCATTATTAACAGATTTCATGCTTTGCATTTTACTTGTGCTGCCTGCTGTTGTCTACCAATCTTTCATCCTCAAAAGAAAAGTGGAGGAAAGAAAAATGGGTGGAAATCCCAGCAATCAGTTACTCAAGGAAGATAAGCCCATATGACTAAAAGGTGCCATGTGAGTTATCCAAGAACAGTTTTTTTTCCTATAGCTTTATGGTCAATGTTTTCAAACTATTTATCTTAGCAGAAAGACTGCCTTCAGTTCATGCCCAGTGACAGAAAAAAGGAAAAAGTTTAAAGAAAATGATGTATCTTGTTTATTTGCTCTTCCTCATGCATCTGTTACCAAGGAATCTACATAATAAGTAAATTCCCCAGGTGCCTTGGCATATCTAGATGGGCATCACTTACTTTTTCAGCTCTGCTGTGTGTTTTCTGGACACCAATAAAGTGGTAGGTGTACATGACTTGCAATTTCTCTTTGACAAATTTTTTCTCTCACGGGGAGCTCAGCTCACTGGAATACCCGAAGGTTGAAACTAGCTGAGTGTACAAACATTAGTCCATGTAAATCTTCAGTGAAATCCCTTAGACTTCCATGAGAGCAAAATGTGAAAGAATTTGGCTTTTTACTTGCAGGCACTATTACAAGTTCCTCTAAACCACAGCTAAAGTACAGGCAAAATAATCAAAATAGTTTTCTGGCTATTGTATTTGTTGTGTAATTTCACTGGCATTTTCTTTATTTTGGAAAAAAAAAGAATGTTAGTAAATGGACATGAGTATCTGAAACATTAGCTCATTATATATTTCATTTGTCTAATGCAGCTTCCTTCCTAGCTCAGTGTAAGTTAAACAACTGGGATGTGATATGTGCAGGAAAAGAATCCTTCATGGCATTCATACAGCTGTGCTGTAGTTTCAACAGACAGTAGTTTGCACTTGCCAGCTGGATAGCTAGCAGACAGAATTTGGGGGCAGACCACCCAGTGTGGTTAAGTAGATAGAGAAAACAGAGTAATTTACTAATCCTCTTTTACAATTCAGCCGTTTTGTTCTCATCCTTTGGGGGTGTAAGGTGGATAAAAAAAATCTGGAATGTTTTACAGATTAATTATTTTTAAACTGTGTATTTAAGGTTGGATAAACTATCCAAGATCCCTCAGCACCTCCTAATGTCTCTGCAGGACCTTGAGATGTACATTCAGAATTTATGCTGTGCATGACAAACACAGATGAAAAATCTGTTTGGTCTTTATCTGAGTTGGTGACACTTTTTCTCCTCTGATTCATTAATGTATTAAAAAACTCTTCCCTGATAAAATGCGTTGAAAGTACTAGTCCTCAAGATACTACTAGTATAAAGAAAAAACTAGGTCATTGAATTTGATCTGATTATGTTAGTTATTAAACTTATTTCATTGACTACCATAAATTTTTTTGGCGTGGGGGATGGGCTTGCATTAGCCTTCAGATAAATGACATCCAAATCCTGTTCACTAAGTTTGCCAAGTTCTTTCTTCATGCTAAAGTTATTATGAGACAAAAAAGTAATATTTATGAGCAGCTCTGTACTTGCATGTGGGAGGGGAACATCTCAGATTATGATCCCTGTTCCCATGGCTATTTTTGTTTGTGTATTGTACAGTTGTTGGATAAGATACTAAGATAACATGGAACAAGATCGTCTTTCACTTCCATTCCTGCCCCTATGGTATAGTCAGATGTTCTAAAGACTTATATGGAACGATGTTTTCTGTGTTTGCTATTTCTCTTGCCCAAATAGGCTTGACCTCCTACAAACCATGTCCAAAATTCAGCAAGAGGCAAAGGTCCTAGATGTAGACTACACATGGATGGTCTTTGTGTATTATCATCAGGGAATGAAGACATATGGTATTTAACACTCTCTGACTAAGAACTGAATCTTTCTCACCCATATTGGAGTGAATGCTTTGAGAAAGTGTCCCTTCTCCTTGTACGTAGAACAACATCTGATTTCCAGAAACTGATTAGACACAGCTTGACACCTAGCTCATACATACCTAGCCCTGTCAAAACCAATGTTGTTCTGAGGATGCCTGGAGGTGCGTCTTAAAACTTTCAGGCTAAAAACCAAAGTTCCTCAAAAGTTCCTCAATCAGTCTAGGTTTTTGCTCTCACAATTCTGGACTTTGGGTATATGTATGTAAGAATTTTACTTTGTGCAAGAGTATGCTTTTAAACCACTGACTTCCATGAGTTAAAGAGCTTTGCTTCCTATTGCAGAGCAGTGTTGCCATGTCAGGATTGGATTCCTTTTGAGTGAAGCTAGGCAAAAATATATGTTCCACAAGAAAACCTAACATGCCCCAACTGCTAGTAGGTATTTAGTTCATAGGACCAGCATACCTGGAAGTAAAATTCCCCAAATGTGCATTGTGTCATTGGGGAGTCAGTTATGATTTACTCTTTTACATGACAGCACTTACAAATGTTGACTGTAATTATTTTGATTCTGGTCTGGCCCACAATTTGATGACCTTTTTTTCTGGATTTTTTTTTCTATATTTTGCTTAAATATTTAATCAATAAAAGTCTCCATGATGTTAGCATCATATGAATATCAGCTGCCCCTGGTGACTGGCTAATTTACTTATACAAATTCAGTATTTTTAAGCCATGTCTATAAAACATACAGCAATATATGAAGTGACATTTTGCTGTTCTTGTTCCCGTCATTTTAGTGCACATAAATAAATGCAGGTTTTGTGTGTACTAATTTACCAGTCATATATAGAATTAAGTGATCCTGGTTCTTTTATAATGTGATGACTTTATGTATTCAGGTGCAAATCACACTGGTCTTTTGTTTCATGGAATAAATTACTGCAAATCCACACCTAATTTACTGTGCACTTGTTACCAAGTTTCTTCTGGTATTATGTATTTTCCAATATTTTTATTCCTACATAATCTTCCTTTCTGAGTTATTTTATTTCTTTTATATTTTCATGCTGAATCTTATTTTGCAATTTTCTGTCCATGTGACTAATTGTATCCTAATCCCTATGATTTTTTCCCATGTTTCCCTATAAGGCAGGCAAGGGATTATTATTATCTAGCTAATTTAAAATAAATAAATAAATTTATCTAATCCCATCAACTGACATCTCACAAAATATTTTAACTAAGAATAGTTTGTACAAATAAAAGTTATAATCACTGCGAATCTCAGTAAGAAAATGGAACATGGATGGAAAGACTTTTTGAGATTTTTTTCAAATGTTAAGAGAACTGTATCCTCTTGTTTAGGTAAAGATAGCTTCTTGAACGCAGATTAGTGCATTGAATCAAAAACATTTAGAATTTGTATTTTGAATGCATTGGCAAGTGTATTGTGTGCATGTCTGTCTGCTGCCTATTCTTGTTTTTATTTTGAAAATAAAAATATTACTTAAAAGTGTAGCTAAAACAGAAGAAAAATTTAACTGAAACCCATTTTATGCTATAGTGCTCGTTCCTTATTTAGAGCTGACAGCTTATTGTGAATTTTAACAATCAGTGGATAACTTCCTACAACTGTGACAAACAACAAATACCTGAGTATCGGTAGATTAACCTCATCAACCCATTTCTTGTCCACTAATGGATTACTTGAGGTGAACACTAGAGGTGTCCAATTACTTTACTTTCTTAGTTTTTAATACTGTATGTATTTGACAGTAGGACTAATCACAGTTAAACACAATGACATTAAGCCAGAGCATACTGAAATGTTAAGAAACACCTATATTTTGCTTTTGAACAGCACATGGTAACTCGATGTGTATACTCAATTTCAATTAAAAAGTGACTAGGAGCTTAGTCACACTCCTTCCTGAAAGGGAAGAGTCAGGCAATAATGGAGTATTGCATACTAGCTTCTCATTTAGTCTTCCTTGATCTGTTTTGCTTTTCCTTTAGATCAAGATATTTTGTATATTCTGTTATCTGTGATCTGTAGTTCTTCATTAGAAAAGAGAACAGCTGACAGTCACATACCAGGAGTTGACTCTGCATCTGCCCACCCTTCAAGTACATTGTGGCAGCGGGTAAAAGAAGTAAAAATATACTTATGAACAATAAGTGTATTTAAAAATCCATCTATGCAACAAATTTCACTTGCCTATACAGAGACATGAATATGTTGCAAAATGAGCTAGTAACAGATGCTGGCTTAATGAATTATCAGTGGTAATTTAAATGATGAGACAATTTTTTTTTCTTTTTAAACAAATTTACTAAAGAAAGATGAGTAGAATAAATAAAAGAAGAAAGGATAAACTATGAGACGCTATTGCAGGATTAAAAGAGGAGTGTGTCACTATTTTATTTAACTATAGTGTATGATATGCCTACTTCTGACCAGATCATAATAGCACAAAGTCATAGTGGTGTGAATTTGGAAGGGATAGCCAATTTATACTAAAACCGTGTCTTAGTCTTGGGCTTCTAGTCGCTGTATTAAGACATAAACAAGGCCTAGAACTTAGATATGCACACTATATTTTACATTTTGTTTGTTCTGGTGGATTAGTGCTACAAATCCTTACTTACAGTAGCAGGTCCATTCATCTAAATAAAACTACACATAAACATGAGGATATTTTTTTAAGCAAGTGTCGATATGATTTGGCTGTAGTAGCACAGAAAGTGTTAATGAACTGTTTCAGTTTAAGCTTAGGTTCAGTAAGAAAGCAAGCACTGAATGGTAGGCAGTGCTATGAGTCACTGTGAACCAGCAGACTGTGGCTATTACCATTCTGTGAACAGTCTAGCAAGTCCAGATGGAAACAAAATAGTCGACTGGTGATTTTTAATCTCGGCCACATGAGAAAATACACGGATGATTGTATTAAACTCATCAGTGTTACAAGTTTCAATACTGGAAAATGTATTGATGAAATTGCAAACGATGTGGTTTTGCTGACCTGAATTCAGGCTAAAGATCTGATAATAGCAGAGGCTCGCCTTCATAAGTGAAGCCCAAGTCTTCTGTCACTCTTTGAAACCTTTACATAATTTGCATATGAAGAGCAGTAAATACAGATGCAGCATTTTAGCAACTGAGTGATGAGCCCTCACCATATGCCTTTGCAGTAAAGTCCACTAATATGAATTACATGATAACAGGGTGTATGGTATGTTATTTCCATCACATAAGACTGTCATGAAACTTATGAACTCTTATTGAAATACTGTAAGACAAAAATATTTTTCCAGTCAGTGTTATCCAAACAATCCTGTTCCAGTTCATTCTGCTCAGAGATCATATGACACTCTTATTTTTATAGGAAGTACTGTAATACACTTCACTACAAGTTGATAGTGAATAACATGGCAATGAATAAACTACTCTGATCTGAGTATTTGATCCTTTCCTGTACCATGAAATATCCAGAATTCTAATGTATTTCAGAATGTGCCCAGATCCAGAGAATCTAGGAAAAACATCTCTTCTCTGATGGATAAACATCAGACATAAAAATAAATAAAATAAAATAAATACATATAGTCTCACATTGTTTATGTTGCTTGGGCTTTAAAAGATTGGTCCTCATTATATAACATTGTGGTGGGACAAAATAACTGTAACCCTATAAATGGATTTTTCATAACAGTATGCACTGTTTTTCTTCAGCCTCTTGTATATGAATTGTTTAATGGTCTGAAACTTCTGAACTGATATTGGAGTGATTACCATTTTATAGTAAAAATGTAAGTTGATTCTTTTTCAGAAGTGAAACAAACAGCTTTTTGATTAGCTTTGTGCAGGTGCTATATTAAGTAGCACTTTGATCTTGGAGACCTGAGTTCAAATAATACATACTTTTTAGAAAAATAAGAAAAGGATCATCACTTTAGCAATCTTTGCATTTTCAAAATGCTGGACTGATATTCAGGAGTATAAGCTTATGGGCATAACCTAATTGGAGAACCATAGTACTTTTTGACATAGCTTTGCAGTTGCTGGGAAGGGATGATAAAAGATGAGTAAAGGTTTGTGTATGTGAGAACTCAATAGCGTTAACACATTTTATTATTTCAGAACATAGTCTCTTTTGATCAAACCAATGTTCTTCCCTTTTCCCAAGCATTACCAATTACCTTTCGCAATAACTCCTTACAAATCTTTCTGGAAAATGCTAACAATGTCCTTTTATGTTATTTCTAGAATAAAGTAAGAAATTAATCTTAGTCCAAAAGTTATACCAGTCAAATCTCTACTCAAAATACCGCTGGTTGATTTTTTTTCCCTTAAATTATTTTTTTCAGTGAACATTTCCATACAATTGGGGTAAAAATAATTAAGTAAAATTCAGAACAAGTTGTACGTTCTAAGCATTTTGAAATAGTACAAGACTGGTTTACTTTCAGAAGAAAATGATACTGGTGTGAAAAAAGAACTGAGGTTTTTGGGAAGAAAGAGCTTGTATTTTCATACACAATCTTCATATAAAATAATGCTGGAGAAGTTTTACCTGTACAGTTCTTTTGGTTTCGTTTTTGATCTAGATTGCATAATGAGTAATACTCAATAGCTTGTCTTTTTTCTTTCCAAGATATACAGCAATGGATACAGTGGAAGGCAAGATTGAGATCTCAAATAACTGATTTCAGAAAAGTCTACCCCCACAGATATCACTAAAAATATACCTAGTTTTATTTCTAGACTTAAGAATAAAAAGATTTAATAGATCTCAGTCTTACAACTACTGAAATCTTCCATGCTTAGAAAATGTTTTTCTCATTCTTCATACACAAAACCTAGTAGGTTAGTAATTCTTATGTTTATCCTTTTATTTATTTATTTTTATTGAATTTTGACAAAATTCACAACCTGCAGTAGTTTAATGTGATTCTTTTATTAGGCCACCTATATTTATAAAGTAGCCATAATTACTATGCATTCCACATGGAACTGTAACCAAACTGACATTCTGAAATACCTAATTTCATATTCAAAAGTGTTACTGCATATGCTATAGCCAGGATAAGATCCTGAAACCAATTACTGTGACTTCATTTATCAAATATAGCAGAATTGTTATAAATACTTCTAATAGAGTTGTAACAGTAGATTTGCATTTGTCTGTAGATATACAGCATTATAGAGTTACGCTATACTGCTAATGTAATGAAACTGTTCCTTCTTGTCATGATTTGAACATAATCACAGCTGTTTTCCATGTTGAGGAAGCTTCTGAGAGCTGTAACATCTTCCAAATATAGTTAAGACCATGAAAGTCAAGGAAATCAATACATAATGTAAATATACTCTGGCACACTGTTATTTGTATTTTTTTTCCCCTTATAAACAAAATTATATGTTATATAATACAGTAGGTTTAAGTGGTCATGCTAAAGTTGTAAATATATAAATATTTATATATTTAATAATAAATATCATTCATAAACCAGAAAAGGAATGAGAGAGATGCATAAAATTTTTACTTCCTGGGGAAATAGATCACTTTATTTTTTCAGATAGCTCTTCTATGAAGTCTTTGAGTCACATAATAAAAACAAATGTAAAAGTGTGCCAAAGAGGTCATGGAATCATAGAATCATAGAATATCTCAGGTTGGAAGGGACCCTTAAGGATCATCGAGTCCAACTCCCTGCTCCTCTCAGGACTACATAAAACTAAATCATATGACTAACAGCATATGACAAGATCCTCCTAGAACTCTGACAGGCCTGGCGGTGTGTCCACTTCCCTGGGGAGCCTGTTCCAGTGACCGACCACCCTCTCAGAGAAGAACCTTTTCCTAATGGCCGATCTGAACTTCCCCTGAGGCAGCTTCATTCCATTTCCTCGTGTCCTGTCCCTGGTCACCAGAGAGAGGAGATCAGCACCTCCCCCTCCTCTGCCCCCCGTGAGGACGTTGTAGACTGCCATAGGGTGACTCCTCAGCCTTCTCTTAGACAAACTTGATCAGAAAATGTTAGTTTGCCAAACAGTGTTTTAACTGTCTGCAAAGATCCTGCAGTTTAGCTATTGCTTCTTTGACACAGATATTGCCCCAAAATCTAGTATGTTTTAAAAATTCTGTAAACAGTTTGATGCATTCTTTCTATTTTGGTATTCAGAAACGTGAAGGGCAGAGACTTGTGTGTCACCCAGAGCCCACGTACCTCCCTGCTGAGTGGATTTTTGTGTTGAGGAAGACCTGGTGATTTCAAAGGAATATTGTATGTTAGTCCTCAAAGAACAGGGTAGAATACAGGACTTAAATAATTCATTTTCATCATTTACCATTTAGCATATAAATATAATATATTGCAGCACAGAGATTTAAGAGTAGCCTCTAATTTTTATTTCTTCAATTACTGATAAGGTTTTGGTTTTTCTTTTTTAGTTTTTTTTTTTTTTTTCCTTTTTAACCAGTTTAAGACTCTCTTGGCATGATTTTTAGAAGTCCTAGGCGTTCCCAAATACTCACCGAGTTAGTGGGGGTTCCGAGATTTAAGAAAACATGTGAAATCAAGCTGAGCTCCCAAATTAGCAAAAGTGGGCTGCCCCAAAATTAAAAGCCCTTAAAATCAGAAACTGTTTAATAAAATTTTCTTTTATATGAATAATACCATAAAGTTGCATTTCCCAAAATGTTTTAAGTAATACCAAATCACTTTAAAGGTGTTAGACATTTTAAAAGAGCTTCCTATAGATGAAATTGAGAATGCTAATAGAAGCATTTAATAAAAAAACCCCAGACATATAAATCAAATTCTGTGCACACTACTGAACAATTAAAATAAAAGCATAAACAGCAATGAAATTGTTTGAACTATATAACAGATTACTTCTGACACTCAGTATATAAAGGCTGTCACTTTTCTAACTGTTCAGCTCTAACTTTTTAAAACACTCTAGTCAGAATTAAGTTGAAACAAAGTCTTGATAGAAAAGGAAACCTAACATTTTCCATATGCACTGTCATATTCCATCCCTTTTCTAATATTCATGTTCCATTAACATTCAGTATTGGATGAATCTAGGCTTGAGGATACAAAAGATAAAAACAAACTAAAGTATTTCTCACTTGTTTTGATATTTGCTATCTATACAGTATTTGCTCAGCTTAAGCCATCTTGTTTTATGAAAAAATAAAAGTACAAAGTCTGAGGAAAATAATCAAAATCTTGATTTATTATACTATTGGATATAGAACTGCCACAGAAGCATACTACGTTGGCAAGACTGAGATTTGCAACACTAAACACTATTACAGATTTGATCGTTTCAATGCTAGAACTTAGTGTTGGAAAATCCTACCCTCGGCGTTGAGAGTTAAAGATATCAAATGAGACTGGGAATGGAAGACCTCAGTTTACCTGCAGGCTATCTACAGCAATGGTAGAGTTAATGCATGTTTTTCTGTGCTACCCATAAACTAGCTCAGTCTAATCACTGTCTTTCTTAGAAAACTTTTTGCAGAAAAGTAAATGTTTAAGGTGTCTTGAGAAATCAATCATTGTTCTTTATATGTCTTTGTACACAAAAGGAAGTTGTGCTAGACAATTCTTACTATTTTTCTATTTTTAACTGAACCTATAACACTTTGAGTCAAGTGATAAGATAATCTGAAACATATTTTGTAATATTTGGTAGACAGAATTTTTGCAAATGGCTATATATACATATATTTCATAAAGCCTTGCATTAATTGTACAAAGATAACTCACATGAAAATCAAGTAATTGCAGTTAAAACAAAACATGGCTAACATTTTGGTACATTAGAAGTACTGAGCTATAAATTCTTCATATCTCTCAACTGCAGAAAGCCACAGATATTTGGCAGAGTATTTAGTAGCCATCTGATGGGGTAGCTTATTTTTCTTTATGGTTAGGAATTTTAGTTTATAAGAATGTTTAATTAGCAATGGATCAATTTATTATTTACATGATAAGCATTAAACATAGCTGCAATACCTACCACCTGTAGTGTGCCTGCAGCAGTGCATGTTCTGTCTGTTTTATATGCAAATATTGTATGTCTGTAGTGTGTCTATAACTTTCCGTATACACTTCTAAGTGTATGTGCTAACTAATCTTTCACAGGTGCTGCAACCAGGCTTACCAATTCTCCAGAATTTATCATGAATCTCACAATATTTAGTGTGGTGTGCTTTGTTTATTAGATTTAAGTTGGATTTTCAGTCCAGTCTTATGATTATTGGTAGAGAATATATGTACTTGTTCTAATTCCTTGTGAATATGTCTTCCGTTACTTTCATTTCGGCTAAAGTCATCAAGATAACTGCTAGTTCACTGTGATTTCTGCATTAGAAGTGAGGTTGCCCTGACCCAACATGCTTTCCATATTCCGTTGTTCTCAGACCCACCTTTATATAGATCATTAAATATTCAGGGAAACAGGGACTGGAAACTGAATCTTCCACAATGAAGGTGAGTGCCCTAGACATTTGAGTAAAAAAGTTAACACCCTTATGCTCTACAAACCTAGTAAATAATTTGTCATTATAAAAAAGTGGAAGGGCAGGGACATTAAAGTAAAACTCTCTCTTATTCCTGTGATTGCTGGGCCGCTAAGAGAGCTTCTCCTTCTCTGGCCTTCCCTTCAAAAAGGACTTACCTCACTGAGCACCTAAGGTGGTGAAGCAAGAACAGCTCCAATGAGAGTAGACATATGTGAACACCCTGCATCCAGCTTGAATTTGGTGTTAAACCCCAACTTGCCTTACTAGCATTTGCTTCTGGCTTGCTTTGGCAAGTTCCTTGTCGATTTTGTGTCCTCTTTAAATAAAGTTCATAGTTACCTAACTCTCTACACACACTCTACAGGGTAACATAGTACCACTCTCATTACAGAGGCTGATTAAGTTAACTCATATTCTGCAAGTCTTCAATGGCCTTGCAAAGAAAGAAATGGTTTAAGAAAAAGGAGTCATCCCAGGACTGATAGAGTTTATGAAGATGACCTGTAGGTTGATACAGCTTCTTTAGTGTCAAATATAACCGATTCAGGCTGCAGCCTTGCTTAATATGAGGAATTCTTTGGTCTCTCTTGTCTTGTTTGCATGTAAATGGTGGGAACATATAATCTGTGAGATAACTACCACGCTGTCAGATTAGGTGTAGATTGACCCCAGACTCATAAAACATTAGAGCTTACAGAGTGGTCACATAAAATCAAGCTCTTCAGGAAATGTTTCCAACTATTTTGTGTGTATCGCCAACTGTCAGCATATTCTTTAATTAATTTTAATGTTTTGATATACAAACATTTAGCCAGGAACATAACATCATCAGTAACACAAAATAGACCTTATTTAGACATTTAAGTGATTTTTTTTTGCCCCAAACTGCCAAGACAAGAGCAATAAAATATAATTTTTAGGTTACAGAGAATCTGAGTTAGTAATACACTGAAATATATTCTAGACATTTTAAAAACATAGACGATTAGAAATAGCATGGGAGTACAAAAACTGGTTTATATCACGTATGAAATTTATGTGAATCACTTTAAATATGTTAAAATGTTGGGCTTTGAACTTTTTTATCACTCTGGCATAATGATAAATCAAATGTACTTTGTATTTCTAGATAAAAGTAAAAACAAAATTTTCTGATGCCTCCACCAAATTTTATTTTAGTCTTCTATTGATTTAAAGCATTTGAAAACAAACAAAAAAATGAGATCCTCTGAGAGGAGGACAAGGAACTTCACAGGTATACTACTGAGATGTGACAATAGAGGAATTCTTCTGCAGGTGCCTGGATTTTATTGCTACAGTCATTTATAGGGATCAAAGAAACGATTCTGAAATTTATCTGGAAGAAGCTTTTTTCCAGGGAGTAATGCAAGTCTCAGAAATATTTTCTCCCTAGCCCTTTCCTGCAAAAACATCTGCCTTTTCTGCTAATTTTGTTGAGGAACATATGAAATCTCCAATAAGATGACTATTATCATTATATGTATGTGGTATTATGATTACATGTGCAGTCACAACAGGTATTTGTAGGCGTAGCTATGTTAGTTGTGTTAAGAGCGGAAAGTGGTATTTGAACAAGGTGGCTATATTGACAAAAGTTTATTCTGTAGAGATTGTGATTTTAATAGTCTTATGCAACAAACAGTTTTCATGACATAGCATCTTTACCCTGGGTGTGTTTTCCTGGTGTATTGAAATATGAGGTCACTGTGGATACAACGAGAAGAAGGAACATCAATGAATGCAATTTAAACAAACAAACAAAAAACCCCTATGCACAGGAGAAAAACTCAGCTGGCCGTGCATTCCTAGCTTAACTTTTCAAATAAATTGAAAGCTAAATCTTCTTGAAATGTATAAATTCTCATGGTTGGTCTGAAGGAAGAAAAATGTCCCCCCTCTCTCAGACATTTGATGAGTGTAAGAGATCAAATTATGAGAGCTTTTCTTTCCTAATTGCCAGTCTTGGAAATATATTCATCCTGTATTTCTTTTTAATGCATTATCACCAGTAATAAAGTCTGTTCAGGGTTAATGGTGATGATTAGGGACCATATTCCTGATTATTCTCCCAGAAACATCTTAGTCCTGCTATGTTTGTGTGTAGTTGAATGAAAAGCATAATAAAAAGTTAAAGCATGTATAAAAGAACTTAAAAAACAGAATTTGGATTTGGATTCCAAATACTTCACATATTGATTAAGTAAATGCAATGCTTTGATTTAAGACTACCTAAAGGTTACAGGCCAGCATAATATTTAGGTTTCTATCCAGGACCTACAGATACAATTTTTTCATTAAATTTAAATGGTTCAAGGATATAAAAATAAGACATTTTTGTTCAGATCCATGTTCAGTTACTTTTATATTCCAGTTGGATATTTTCTTAATGCAAGTATATATCTTTTGATGGATAAGAAGGATTTGCTATTTGTTTCTCTGAAGTAATTAGCCTTTTTTTTAATGTCTCTCTGTGAGGAACTTTACAAACTATTCAAAAAATTTCAAAGTATTTGGAATGTGCTGAGTGTGCATTCTTTTTAAAGCCAGCTGCTTTAAGATGTTCCAGACTTTGAGGAGTAAAATGTACAAGAGAGGATTTTTGGAAATGTGGATTCTGTATTGGCAAAGTAGTTGATACAGTAGAATAGAACATTCTTGATAGTTTGAGACCATAAGCAATTTAATGTTTAAAAAAGTAACAGGGAAAAGAGAATAAAAAATAAAATGAAGGATGTTAAAAGTACAGTTTCCCTCCTGTTCATAAATTATAAATGCTAACCCATAGGACTTTTGCAGTTGCCAGGTATTACATGTGCCGGTATTATTAAGGACGTTATTATACAGATGATAAAGAGTGATGACATATACCAAAGCTAAGTATAGTACAGTTTAAGCCTTTAGGCCCTTGAAAATGGATCAAAATAACTATATGACTATACAAAAGATGCAATGATATGTTAGTAAAAAAATAATGACATGCACTTTTTGACATTTGTGCATGAACTTCTATCCTAAAAAATTAAATGTGTAGAATTCAGTTAGGTGTCCATACACTTAATTAAAACTCTGTGCTCTTTATCTTGGAGAAGTTAACATAAAGGTATTTAATAAATATAGACTAAGTTAAAAGATGGAGAAAGAAAGGTGTTAAAGCCAAAACAAAACCAAAAAAAGAGAAGGATGCTTTTTGCTGCTTAGGACCTGTGTAAGATTTCAGGCATGCAATCAATTAAATAAAAATAAATGTCAAGAGGACATTAACTAACTGAATTATTTCTTTTATGGATACATTTAAGAGTGATGTAATCTAAGTGTTCTCACTAATGCAAAGCAAAATCTTGCTTCATACAGCATATAGGACAGAACCCAGAGTGCTTTCATAGAGTTAAATGCATTATGTGTTCATTGGAACAGCTTCACTTGCTCTGTGAAAGATGAAACAATTCTAGGACTAAATGCAGGTCTTGGTACTCTCTCTTAGTGGATCTGAAACCACCAGTGTTATTCTTGTTGCTTATAATCAGAAAATTAAAATCAAGGATGACAGATAGGAATTCTGTTTTCAGTTAGGTGGTACTTGATTTTAGCAAACTGGATGTCAGGTATTACAAAACCAGATTTATCTCAAGCTCTCAATTATTCACTAAGATACTTTCAATTTCCCTCTCAAAAGTAAAGTTAATTCTTTGACATTAGTTTATTTTTCTTAGAGGATGAAGAGATAATTAATTATAATCTTTAACCTTTCCATTTTCCACATAATGATGTAAAGTAATCTACTCTACACCATGAGGCCACAAAATAATTACTTCCTAATACATGGATGTGTGTAACAGGTTTGCTTCTTTCTGCTTAAGGAAAAAAAATTAAATTATGCTCATATAGTGTTCTCCCCCCAGTATCTTAATAAACTTTTCTTGAATCTTGACTTTTAATGAAATTGGCTTCTTTGATCTGTATTTTTCAGATTTTGTATCAACTGCCTATGTATAAGAGAGATGTTTTTGTTATCAGACAAGGCAGATTTTTTTTCGTCTGTAGTTCCTTAGATGTTAAAGACATGAAGCAAATAAGATAACGTCAGGCAGGGGGAATTTCTAAACCATGTCTAGAACATGATTTGTTTATCTCTTCTTGGTCTCTTTTCTAGTCCCTGTCTTTATTAATGCTGTAGGTTGCTTTCTTCCATTGTTCTTTCTCTTTTTTAGGGCTCTTGTTCATGGACATAAGGGTGATGGGGTTGGTGGGGGTGCAGCATTTATATTTGAAAACTGTGTCTGAAGATTCCTCTAATTAGAGAAATAATGTAAGGTTTGGAGTTTCTTAGTTCTCTACATGTGGTGTAATTGTAGTTTCTACTCATTTTCTTAAGATGATTTTATAATACAAATATTTATCTAAATAAATTGGAGACATCTTCACAATGTATTTATGTGCAAGGTTAATTCAGCATTGTTTGAATTATTTTATTTCTTCTTGCAATGAAAAAGATTTAAACCGGAGCTGGTAAAACAGTTCAATTATTTTGTACTCTGGCCATAACTATCTGGGTTCTTAATTGCCAAAGAGAACTAAAGTAATAAAATTAGTGATCCCTAAATGCACCGCTATAAATACTGGCACAGTATTTATTTGTTTCATAATGAACACTTATTCAATTAAAAGCAGTTTCATTTTTTTCAAAGCATTCTTTATAATTTGCTTGCTGTTCAGCTAATATTTCAAAGGAGTGCTATAGAACTTAGAGTTACATTTGCTTAAGTAAAATATATCTGTAAATATGAGATCTAGAAAAAACATATTTTTAGAATACAACCTAAACTATCTGATTTTAGCTAAAACCTTTTCTTCTAAACATTGAAAGAATTTTATGTTGAAACACTGAGGTTTAGGCCAAGGGGCATGAAGTGTTATAATTTATTTTAAGGTTAGGGAAACATAGCTTGGGAATTCCACTGATGCAGTCTTAATTCAACATTACATTTGGGAATGTGTTTGTACCGAATAACGATCAGCTGCCCAGATAATTGTCACTATTCAAAATTTAAGAGCATACTAGCTGAACCAAAATATATGATGCTTTCATTTATCCCACAGTACAAAAGACATAAGGAGACAATTCAGTGTTCTTGAACAAAAATGGAAGGTGCAAATGTGAAAAAAAGGCTAGTTCCCAGTGTTGTAGAATTAACACTGCAGGCACTTTTTGTCCTTGCGTAGTTAGATACAGCAAGCTGTCTTGGGCAGGATCTATCTTTTAAGATACTCATGTGCAGCGTGCTGCACTTCCATAGATAGCCATTGAAGTTCTGAATGTAGGTATTAATTAAATGTACACTGAACACTTTGCTAAATTACGTGTTCAGCAGGATGAATAGACAAAATGTGATCTGTGTTTTAAGTGGAACATACTATATCCACGAATAAGTAAAATTACTTCCACCAACTACTTTTTATCACAAACAGAAATAATCTACAAGGACAGTCATCTATCATACAGTAGATAGACTGCAGAGCAGAACTTTTCCTATATAAAGGAATATTAGTGATGTGCACCTTGCTGGGAGAAAAAAAAAAATGTTTGTTTCATAAATAGCATCATATTGTGCATGATACAGAGTTTTTTGGAATTTTGTTTGTTTAGTTGTTTTTAGGAGGGTTCTTTGTTTTTTTATTTTCTTCTTAAACAATGGCTTCCTCTATGGAAGCTGCTTTTATGCAAAACACTTAAGGCAGAACCTGAGATGGATTTCACATCTTAATATATAATAACATACTGAATAAATATTTTACTCCTAATGATAATTAGACAGTGGTAATTGAAAGTAAATTTAGGCAGTGATTTTCTTTCTCAACATTGTTTGGAAGAATAGACTCTTTTAAATATATTACATTGTCAGGTAAGATGCTAATGATATATTGATGCATTCTGAACCACACAATTTAAATTCTAATTGTAAAAACAACTCTGATAGTACTGACTGAGATGCAGCAAAAGTTTCTTTTGGAAAAGAATCATGAGCAGAATGCTAGACAACCCTGTACTGTTGTTAAAGACATAAATGGCTTAGTAATAAGTTTCATGCTTAATGAATTCCCACAAATTTCAATATGGAATGATCAAAAGAATAGGTACTAATTTTTATCTATCAATGATACAGATTTATTAAATATGTTGTGTGAATTTTGCCTTCACATTCTGTGCAATAGTGGGCAACAGTAAAATTTGAGATGCCTTTTTACATGGTAAATCATAGGCCAAAAAACTCCTTTATGATTCAGATTTTTTCCCTTAGATTGGATTTTTCATATAATACCTTCCTCATATAATACTTGTAGCCCCAAAAGAGCTCTGTAAATGACATGTCTGAGTCTAGTGTTATCGTTTTAATGTATCAGTTTTAAATAAAAGTAGCTACAAGCTACTATAAAAGTTGTTTTATAGTAGCTTGTTAGATAACTGCAAGATGTTATGGGTATCCTTAATTTTTGTGAAACCTATGAAATTTATCTGAACTTAAAGCAAAACTTGCTACTAGCAAACAGTAGTTTTATATTAAATGCAAAGTGGAAGTCCAATGAGAAGTCAACATGCAGTATGGAGCAAATTCACAAATATTAATTTTTGTAGTTCTCCCTCTGTAATTGTGTCCTCTAACCTGTTGTAATATTTCTGCTTTCATTGTGTTATATTCTAACTTGGTTTCTCTGATGCAACAATTATACCTTTTGCCCAGTCAAAAATGACTGTTACTGGGTAGGTATCATATGAATTGTCCTTTTTACACAGTCAGAGTAAACTGAGCTGGAATTCTGCAACAGAAATGCCACGGAGAAACCAGACATATAGAGAAGGAGGTCAGCAAATATTTATGAGTTGTAAGTGTGTGATTTCTTTTTTCCTGTATGTCTTTTTAACACAACAAAGCTCTACTTAGAGATCAAGTGCTAGTGCAGTAAAAAATATTTTGTTTAGCTGGAGGAATTATTTTCTTTCCTGTGTATATGAACAGTGCTTGCTTGCTTAACTAAGTACATCCAGAATAGTTTTGGGCTTCATTGTACCCTTAGAATATGCCAGGTTTAATAAGGTGGCTACAGTTTTATAAATTTTTTTAATATAAAACTTATACATAAAACTGATATGCCTAGGCTCAGGATAGAATCAGAGAAGAGTTGCATTTTGGGGTATTTTGGTTTTGTATTTTTTTCCTAGGTGCTTTCTTATAAGAATACAAGTTTTTCTTTATACAAATAAAGCTACAATTCAGAACAGTGATATGATAATGCCACACACAATTTGCCTTAAAGAAAAAAAAGTTTCTATTGAAAACAGGTTCAACTAGATGTGCAAAACTGCACTGAGAGGAAAAGGTGGTGTTCCTTTTGGGATACAACGTGAATCATTCTGACTCATTTTTCAGAAAGCACTATAGGATGGAGAAATATACAGGAGGCATCATGTTTCGATGAGATGCCTTTTAAGGTCTATGAAGTTTCAAGACTGATATGTGCTATCTTTAAATCAGGCAGGTAATTGGACAGTGATGTAAACAACTACAAAGACAACATGCCTGGGCAAAGGCCCATTAACACTATGTATGTTGTGGGGTTGCCAGGGTGTAGCAGATGAACTTAAAAGCTTAGCAGTAAAATAATTAAACTGGTGGCTAAATATGCCAACTTCAAGGAACTGAATTATGAAGAAGAGATAGGACTTAATAGCCCCATGAGGAATGTAAGAAAGTTGCTAAATCATCCAAGATATTTTAGCAAGTTGGCAGATGACTTGCCCAAAGGCAGAGGCCATTGCTGTGTGGTAGGCCTGGTGCAAGATAAAAGAATGTGCAAACATGCGATATGGAGGCACACTGAAAAGAAGGAGGTTAGCTGAAAAGTTAAAACCAGGACTTGGTTCAGCTAGAATTTTTACGATTAATATCTGTGTAAGCTTTTCCAGGAACAGTAAAGAATTTTATGTTCTGAAGTGAGATGTATAGAAACTTCATATTTTTTATGTCTTATGGTTTACCTTTGTTAACAGTACATTTTTTCTTATGTTTGTGTTTTAGAGTATTTCTTTCACTTAAGATGGATATATTTTTATTTATAAGTTTCTAGTTTAATAGTGCAATGCAAGATAACATTGCGTCATCTCTGGTTCAGTGCTGAGAACACTATTCTGGTTCTGCTAACACATTCTGGCCATAGACATTGGAGTGTAAAGAGAGCATAATTATTAAAGGGGGTGCACCCGTCACCATTGCCTTTCAGACCTCATGTCTTCAATGTACAGAGGTGCTTCAAATTACAGGAGCTCGGAAATTAAGGATAAAAATTGAAATATAGTGTGTTTCTCATCAGATTATCTTCTGATATTAGATGCTTGACTGAAAAAAAAAGCAGATAGTATTCAGCAGAATTTATTTATGTGCTTTGACAAACAGTGAAGTTTCCAAACCACGCTGAACCATGCTGGGTTATAGCATTCTGTGAAGCAAGTAACTCATTTGGTGTCAAAATGTTTCTAAGTTTAACTAAAAATCAAATTTTGAATTTCAGTAGAGCGGTAAAAAAAAAAAATAACACACCAGTTGGCATAGTTGTACACAATGCCAATGTGTATGATCTTATATGATCTATAAGATCTTATATGGTCTGTAAGAATCACATTGTGATGTATACTGCAGGGTATACAATCCTATTGTCTTAAGGGCATGACCGGGTCCCTTTACTATTTACTTTTATTCTTAAATTAGAAAGGCATGAGTTCTACTTGATAATCTTATTTTTTCCTTAAACACCTGTTTCATTATAAAGTATCTGGCATTTATTTGAAATAAAATTTCCCACCATAACACTGAAATATTACTTTACTAATAGATCAGATTCAAAGAAGCAGGGGATTTCTGTTTCTGAAAGATTCTTTTTAGAGATTAGTGCTAATTTAACCAGGAGTTCTGTATATAAATTATTTGCTAGTTTCCTAGAAGTCTAGAGTAATGTTTGTGTAGCAACCTTGTCTGTAACATTAATCCAAAAATATTCTTTTATAGTTGTTCCTACAGTTTATAAAGCAGTTTTCTGTTTATAACTCTGTTTCCTACAGCAATTATATTTTCTTATTCTATTTTTTTCCCTTTATACTTAAGCTCCACATGATCTAAACAGTTCTTGTTGTGCTGATTATCACTTTTAGACCCAAAATAAATTTCCTAACACTGAAATAATAATTTGAGCTTAGCTGAAAATGTGAACACTTTTATATTTCTCTCCTGAATCATAGAATAAATGCAGAGTTATAGGCTGGCTTTTGGTTGCACTGACATGCCAACCATTTCATGACACACCACAAACAGAACAAAATCTATTGGTGTGAAGTAAAGTTAGACATGGGGAAAAGTGCTCTTGTTCATGATAATGAGTACCTTGACTTTTTCTTTCAGTTCTTATGTCCTATCATCTAGAAAACTTAGACTTTTCTTTTGATGTATTATTTGTTGGGCTAACTCTTTGACAGGGTTCTCCAACAATGGAATTTAGACTCTAGTGCCAGAGAGTTGAACATGCTATGGTTCAGCAGAAGTACTAACTTGAGTGTTGTTTGGTTTTTGTCTTGTTCAGGCAACTCCACCTCCCTTTTCTAAAAGTTTTCTGTAAGTTTTCCAAAACCTTATGCTTTCTGTCTGAGACATTCCTTGGTCCATTAAAGGAAATTTCTGTGCAAGTACAATAGTAGCCAGTTGTCTTACTGGAAGGGTCTTTTTTGTTTGTGGCCTTTTTTTAAAGATCTGCCACAATCAGGAAAGCATAAAAAATATTTTTAACTATAATTAAACCAAATTTTAGTTCCAGTAGAATTATACTGTTGAGTTTAGGTGTTTTATGCACCCTTGGAATAGACCAGGAATGTTACAGGAATGTTACAGGCAAAAACCTGTGATTAACACCCAAGTGTTATTTACTTTCTCCAGGAAAGCCTCTTGAACCTATAGACAATGGTGTTTTCAGTGCAATTGTTTCAGCTGTGCCTACTTTGTTTTCCCTTTGACTGACTAGTAGTGTTAGAGACACTAGTCAAAATCAACCCTTTTACTTCTGAGAACTGATGGATGCCAATTGCATTTGTCTTTTTCACCACCTCACAAAGTGAGGAAATTATTCTTTTTATTGCCTTGTTTTCATTTCTGTAGGCTAAGCACCATTTGTAAGTTTTTTAAACTTGCATTGAATTTTTTTCTAAGCTAATGGAATGTGGGTCTTATTTCCAGTTGACTTAAAGCTGCTGTTATCCATTGGCCAAACTTTTAGCTGACACATTTAAAAAACAAAACAAAACAAAAAAACAACCCCCAACAAGCAAACAAGAAATCCCCACAAAACCCACCATATTTGAAAGCAGCAGAACTAGCTAGTTTCTTCAAAAGTTGAATCCAAAATAGTTTGTGAGAAGTGTTTTTGGGGGAGTTTTTAGTTGGTTTTGGTAGTTTTGGGTTTTTTCAAAGCCTACTAAGATATGATTCTATCTGTTGAATATAAAAGAAACTATTTGTGTATTGTATAAACATTGTATTCCTGATACTAATGTGTGAGCTCTTCAGTGGGGCAATATTCTTTTATTACCATGTCCTTTATTTTCCTTTGCTGCTTTCAAATTCAGTGTGTAAACTGTGGGCAACATATGCAGTATTATTATTTAGTTTCTGACTCCATCTTGCATTGACTTGAGATTCCAGCCTGACAGGGAAAATTATTGGTTTATTTTGTAAGTTGGGAAGAAAAAAGAAAGACTGGTAGCAGACTCTATTGTGTTAGCTATCTAAATAGTCAGAGCTGTGGGCTTGCTTATTACAGTTTCTTTTGTTCACAACAGTGTTTTGGAATGCAGGCAAATGTGGTATAAAAACAGTCAACAATAAATTTTGGAAAAATGGTGGGAAAAGCTGAGAAGGAAAAAAAGTTTTGCATAACAATTTAGTAGAAAAAAGGAGTATATTATATTTTAAAAAAGATAAGTTTAAGGAGTTTAAATTTTATATAAACATCAGTCATAAAAATCATCAGCTACTTTTTCCTGTATCGTATACTTATAAAAAGTTATTTTTTGCTGTTCCCTGAACCTTTCATACGGTGCATCAGCATCAGGATTAATTGCAGATATAAAACATAGCATAGTGCTATTTGTATAAAAAACTTTTCCAGCAACTGAGCCTTGCATGTGATCAGCCTAGGGACAAAGTCCAAATGCTAAGCCTTTACACTGGTCTTGGTTCATTGCTATATAATTGATGGAGGTGCTTCTCTTTCTAGATATTAATATAAAGAGTTGAATCTTATTTAAAAAAAAAAAAAAGATTTTTCTTGCCTGACTTTCTCCATTCCAATTTCTCTTTCCCCTCTCTCATGGTCTGGCACTGCTACACTATCTTTGACCTTATTCACTGATTGGGTTTTAAACTGTGCGGTAATTCTCAGTAAATAAACTGTCTCAGTTTTTCTGATCTTGCCTGCACAGTCTGGCAGAGCTTTTGCCTCCTGATCTGTCCAGTTACCTTCTGTTGTGCCTGTTTATATATACCAGAAAAAATAATGCATTAATGCTTTTAACCCATGTCTTCACACAAGTCTTTCAGAGTCTTCCTCTCCTTTTTTTTTCCTCCAATTATATTCAGCTATTCTGTCTCAGTTTTATTCAGTTCTTGAATCCCCCAGAGTCTACTGCTGGAATATGTTTATGACATGCAGATAATGTACTGGTCTAACACATAATTCTCCTATCATCAGCCTGTGCAATACTTTGAAGTTCCCTGGCATTCATTTAGGAAACTAATGAGCAAAATTAATGATGAAATTATTAAATATTATCAATAAAACGATTTGCACCCACATAATAACTGTTTCTAGTGCCTAAGGTAATAAACATGTTTTGATAGGCCCTTTCTGTTTATTCAAGTGATTCCTGGAAGAGCATCATAACAGTGTGATTTTCATAAAGTTGAGGCCCAAGGTCAATCCACCATTTTTCTATGCAGTTACTGCAGTAAGAACATGTTAATTGAAGACATTTTTGCACTGATAGATATCAAATATACATCAGCAATTTTTTAATGGTTTGTGCAAATACATGAGGACCTTCAGGTTTCACATTGTGAAAATGAGACCCAAAATATCTGAACTGTAATATTAACTGAAAGAGCTCTATAATCCAAATGATATTCTGCCTGCTCTAGAACAATTCCTACCCACTGATGAAACCTGCAGCAATTCAGAAAGTAACTTCCTGTCTCATAGCACAGGTAGTGCTTCTGTCTTGTGTGATACTACCCATTTCTCAAAAAATATCTTCAACTTGGAGACTAAAGCATACAAATGCATATCAATATAACACACGGAAGGAGAAAGACATGATAAATGCATCCACCTGTATTGTAGTCAATAATTCATTTATGATGAGCTTCACTCCAAACTGCATCTAATATAGGTCACTTAAGAAAGCCTCTCTTGAGAACTACTCCTGAATATTTCAGTAATGATGACTAAGCTATATTTATGCCAAGGGAGAGTTTAAACCTGAAATTTTAAACAGTTCAAGATCAGGTGCATACAGGCTTCATGTGCATTTGGTAGTTACACATTCAAAAAGTGCCCATGAATTACTGTTAGGTGACATCTCTGCCAAACTGTGTCTTGATGGATAAAGGATGTCTTCTCCTCAGTATAGTGAGCACTTGTAGAAGTCTGTTCAGGCCAACACATGTTGTTTTACTTTGATGGTAAGAATATATGAATATTTTAGAAATCATTGTGGTCATAGCAATGAGAAAACAATACAACCATATCTCTCTGTATTAACTTCTATAATATTGTATATACGGAAATGTGCAAGTAAAGAGGGACCCCTTGAGAGTAGAGAGGAAACATCTGAAAAATACTTTGCGGTTCAAGCAAATCTTAAAGTAACTTTTCAACCATGAAGCAAGCCATGTTAATGGACCAGTAAGTCAAATGAAATGACAGTTTTCCATTATTGAGCTCAATTACTACATTATACAACAGTGTATGTGTAAAGATACATTGACAAATATTCTGCATGAGAAATTAATCAGCAGTACAATAGAAGAAATATTTTGTTGAAAGATAGTGTCATTTTTAACTGGTATTCTATGATTCAACATGCCTTTTTAAACTTTGTCTTGGAAAATTTGTTTTATTTTGCTGCTTTTCTTTTTTCCTTTTTTTTTCCCCACTTTGGAAAGAATTTTTGCATTCTTCAGTACTGGGCAGAGAGGATACGAAAATATGAGGTATGCCCTTCCTTGTGTGTTTTAACTGGAGGCAGGCATGTTTCCTGGTCTCTTAATTGAACTTAGTATGCCAATTAGGACACACCTGCACTGGAAACAGATAAAAAGAATTAAGAAAGTAATGTTGGATTGCATTTCTTCACAGACTTTATGCAAAGCATCATCTTTAATCCTCCTTCACCATCTTTTGCTAGGTAGAATCTAGCCCTAATTAGATAGTTCTGTATCTAGCCATGCTATATGAGAGGAGTAAAATGAGACAAATAATGAGACACCTTGTAGAATAAGTCATTCCTAAACCATAAGAAAAGGGAGAAAGGGCTCTCCTTTTTAGGCAAAAAGGCTTGAATGAAATGTATGTGCTATGGGGGAAGTTATATTGAATACTGCTGGAAGTAGTGGGAAAAAGGAGCTTTGTCAAAGCAAGTATGTAACACCTATTCTGCAATTCATCTATTTATCATTAAGTCTCCACTTTATGTAGGCTGAGCTATATCTGATGGAGTGGTGGTGGAAGGGTGGGCTAAGGTTAACATTTTACCTTCTTATGGCCAGTTCGGTTTCCTCTCTTTGTCACTGAATACTATAAGTCCTTCCAAAGACTGAGCAAAGTGTTTTTCTCCCCCTCCCCTCTCTAGGATGAGATAAGTGTGTGTGGGGTATGGATTATAGCTACATTAGACTATGGTTTCAGGTGTGCTTACTTGTACTTTAGAACTATAACCCTGTGGTAGTTAAAGGGAGTTGGAGTGTCCATCAGGTTATATGGAAATGGACTGGATATTTTAGGCACTGTATTTATCAACAATGCCCATGTGATTTCGTTTCTGTATTTTCACTTTGCTGCTTCCAAGCAAACAGCAGTTGCAATAAAATGAAAAGAGAAAAGGTGCACTGAACTGATACTGTTAGTAAGGGAGGCTTGAATATACATTGAAGTTGCTTTCTTTTTTCACCGCTCTGAAATAAAGAAGGAAATAATACTGTGAGGATCTTCTGCATGTGACATCAACATCTACAGTTTGCATTAAGTTTTTTACAGCAGTCAAATTATGAACTGCAGTTCACCCAGGGAACAGAATCTTTTCCCCACCCCCATACTTGAACTGGAGATGGAAGGGAAGCTTTCTATTACTTTTTATACCTTTGTTTTAGGTTAATTCTATTCATGGTGTAACCTAATTTGCATGAAGAACAGTTTTCCCTGAATCTATCAGTTGCATGGGAAAATGGATATTATTCATGCGAGTGGAGCTTAAACCTCCTGAGACTGAAAAATGTTTCTGTGCAACAAATAATACTTAACATGAGCACTTGAAGTCAATGGGAATTGGGACTACTATGCTCCATTTAGAATGTGAATAGTGTTTCACAGGACTAGGACCTCATTTCATTTGTATCCACTAGAAGAAAGAAAAATAGTTTGTATATCTTCATCTGTCATAGTCTGACAGACCTCAGCTGAGCTTTTGAAATTTTTTACTGCTTCATTATGATGCAGGACGGAGCTATTAAAAATTAAACTCTTTTCTAACTTAAAAATGTCTTCTCCTCTCCAAATCCATGATCTGTATTTTACTTATTTGTTTCGAATGGAAGTGAGATTGCCATCACTTCTCAGCATCCATTTGGAAGTGTTTCAGATTTGGAGAAATGTTAGACATGGACTTTTTTTTCCCCCCCTCAATTTACTCAGATAAATAGCGCAATGAAAAGAGATTTAAAAAAAAAAAAAAATTGTGTTTTCTTGTTTTGTTTTTAGAGTTCTGCTTCCCATTACCTACTAGAGATTTTTTTTTTATAAATCAATTTATATCACGCTTTAGAATGTAAATTATTCCTGTATCAAAGAGAGTAAGCTTTGACTAAAAAAAATTAATTATTGTTTAAAAGCAGAAATAACTGTTGCTGCTGCTCAGCTAAGTGGAGTGAGAAGTTTGCCTTTTTACATGTCCTGAAGTATTACAATTTATGAAAATTATTTGAAATATTTTTATTTTTACAATGGTACTTAAAGACAAATTGTGATCAGTTCTGCATTTTATTCTAGAAATCAATGGAAATATTAATCAGTAGTATTTCTTGTAACATGATACATGAAATATAGTCCTTGCTCATGATGAATTATTATGTCTCTTGGTAATATATCATTCAGTGAAGCTGTTTGCAGCTGTAAGTATCCAAATCTGAGTTTAAGTGAAATTGTGATGAGAAGAGAGGCTGTAAGCTCCCAAGCTTTAATCACCCGATGAATTGCATGGTTGGCTGGCTCACAGGTATGCAGACTGAAGGAGACAGTTAGCTATGACATGCACTTCATTTTTCTGTTGGCTTTGGAGTATTTAGAGGAAAAAGTCAAAGTGCAAAGCAGCAGCTGGGGACTATGTGAATTTTCAGCATTGTTATAAGGAGGAAGGAGAAGGAAAGGTTATAACCTTCTTAGTCTCTGTTTTTACTCTGTATTGTCCTCTCTGCTCCCTCATGTACCCAGTAAATCCATGTGCGTATAAATTAAAGTTGTAATATCTTAATCTGACAATTTCTTAAATCTGTATAGAAAACTGACAAAACCCCCAGTAATTATATATGTATACACATGTGTTTCTATATGTTAATGTTGTATTTTCCATTAATAATGTGGTGTTAGAAGTGAGTATGAGCAATGAACTCTCTTTTTCAAAGAAAGAGCCTACAATACCATGACTGGATATTTTATACTCATTCTGTATGTGGCTGTTGAGGTATGTTTGTGTCAGATTACGCCAGCTGCACGTAAAGAGTAATAGGTTTTATTCAGAACTATGCAGCTGCAAAAAGGGAGTAACTTTTATTCTGATTTCTGATTCTGTGTCTCGCTTTTAGCAAACCTGAATATAGTATGTCTCCAGAACTAATTTTTTTTGTTTTTTAAATAAATGAGAATCCATAAAAGCTAGATTTTATTCATGTACATGTTATGATGAGACAATGCTTAGGAAAGCTTTGCTTTGTTTTGTTAATATTGCTCAGCCAAAATGGCAAAAACCAATCTTAAAACCTACTTAGGGAGCTATAATATTTTTACATCATTGTTTTTAAAAAAAAACAACACCAAAACCCCCCCTTTTTAAATGATAAATCTCCATATGTTTTTTGATTTGAGTCATGCTATAATGAATAAAAATTTTTGTCAGGGGAATAGATGGCAGTGTAAAGACTGAAGATTCTTCGAGTCTGCTTATTTTAAATCTTACTAGAAAATGTGTGAAGACCTCCAGTAAGAACATATTATTCTGCCAGGGCAATAGCTATGATAAAATGTCATGGATTACGTATTTATTTTAAGAATTACGGTATTTATAGTACAGAAATATCTTGATAAAGTCTCTGCAAGAGTAATCTTGAGATAAAGAGGTTAAATCTAATTAAATGAAGTGAGATACTTGCCTGTTTACAATAATATAAAATTACACTGCAATGTTCACAAAATGTTTTTGTTTCCAAATATCATCTGAGTACTAACAATAAACAAATATATTTCACCAAGACTTTCGCAAGATTTCCACATCAGGCTTTGTTTTGAGACTTGAAATGAAAACAAACTGAAAATCTCTGTGAAGGAAAAGCATTATGGCTTGCTTTCATGTATCAAAGCATTTTGTTTAAATGTTTTCTCCTTTTGTAACAATTTTATTTTAAAAGGGTAAGTGTTGTGATATATGAATAGGAATGTAAAGCAATGTAAAGTTTTAACAATAAACACTGAAACAAGAAACAGATGGTTTTAGTCTTTCTCCTCAGAAAGCAAGCAAGCAAGCATATTCAAACCTGTGAAATTTCTCATTTATACTTTTCAAAATGAGATCCAAGTGAATTGACCTAACAATTCTAACAAATTCTAATAAGTATTTATTACTGCTTCTCTTATGTAAGTTTTGTCTAATCATTAACTTCTGTATCTTATAGTTTGTTGCTAATATTCCTGGTCTGTACTATATCATACAGCAATATGATATGCTCTACTTTCCCAGGCATCCCAGAAAGGGACGCAGGTTTAGAGGAAGGATCTGGTCTGATCTGCGTGCGGACTGACGCAGTGGCAGAGATGAGTTGGAATCAATTGTGTGATGGTGTGCAATGTTACAGGCTGTGGAATATCCAACATGCAACATAGGACTTCACACATATTTCAAGTCAGATTCACCTAAAAATGTAGTTGCTTGAAGATGTTGAATCACTGAGGGAACTAATGATTTTAAAAACTTGTTTTATGTTTATGAAGCTTGCTGAACTAGGTCCATTGCCATTAGCATTGATAGATTGCATACTGAGACTGTTAATACCACTCAGTAGAACAGAATGGAGAGACATGTGTGAACTTCAGTAGACTTTGAATTAGACCCTTTTATCACCAAATCACTTCAGAAATAAAAACAAAGTAAATGAGAAAATATATTCCTGTGAATCAGGGAGTTTATTATTACCTTCATTAACAAGAAAAGATCTGAGGACAGCAACTTGGAAGTGGTATTTGCTATGTTCAGTACAGTAAACTCCCACAGTTCCTAGTGAAGTCAATGAAGATAATGTCAGAGTAAATTAGCCTAAGGATTTGTAAGTCTTAGCTACCATTGATATAACTGGTCACTTGCTGCCATTTCTGTAAAACAATAAAAAATGCTCAGTTATTGGTGTCACATAACAAGGATTGCAGCTATGCTGCAGTGTTTAAACCATCTTCGAGAAATGGTGTGAAAAAATGTTTCTTAAAACTTATCATATAAATAGGAAGAAATCATGCATTTTATTTGTATTGTTTCAGTGAACTGCAGTTCACTAGGACTAACACCATCTTCATAGTTAATCTGCATAGTCCTTATTACATTGATTTATTTTTGAACATTATTGTTTCAGAGAGAAAGGTTAGTGTTTTTGCATAGGAGACCTGTATCCCAGTCCTTGTATCAATGAACTCTTGATTTAAAATTTATAAAAAAACCATCTCTTTAATCTTTGTGTTCCCAGGAGAGAGTCCAAACAAGTCTTAAAGCTAGGGCACAGGTTAATTCCCCTGTTTTCCCTAATTATTTTATGTTCCCTGGAAAGCAGAGAGGTGTCAGCAGAGAGATTATGTCTCAGACTTTGTAACTCAGTGGGAGCACTCTTGAAGATTAGAAGTGTGGATCTCTGTCTCCTTGGGCAGGGAAGGATTGTGGTAATCCACGGTCTGAACTGTATGTCTAGTGATTTAATAGACAGATGAAAAGGACAGTGTTTGTGTGACACTTCATCCTCAGTCCCGAGTCCTAAAGGCAGAACACAGGAAGAGTTTAGGTACCATCATGCTCAAAATTATCTGTGTTCAGGCTGTGGCTAGAGATAGTCATTGAAGGTGCTACAAAACACTATTAATTGCAATTTGGGTCACAAATTACTCTTAATATCAAATTGCATTTTTAAACATTAAGTTTATTTTACAGGTGATCAGCAAAGTCCACTTAGTCCTTTTATGTTGGTTTTGCTTTCTCTTGAAAGAGCTTAAAGTATCTTAGGTACAAAATAATGAATTATACGAACTAAGCGAACATGAGGTAATGGAAACCTTAAGGAATGTGATAAAGCATGATAGGAGTGATGATTCAAAAAACTACCTGAGTATACAGATGAATCTGTGTAATCTGACTTTTTAATTTCAGTGGATTATAACAGTGATAGACACTCTTTCCATACTTGGATTATTTTTAAAATTTCTTTTCATGAATCCTCTTGTTGATGGGATTTTTTTGTTGGTATATTACCATTTTGTTTTATGGATTAATAGAAGATAAGCAGGACATGTATATGATTACTTTGGGAGAACAGAATGGCTTTAATTACTTTCATTTAATAACATGAGTGGTGTTTACTAGATTTCTGTCCTCAGACCTATGACTGAAGCTTTGTTTTTGTTTTAAAGGTAACATGTTTCCACAAATCTCAGTCAGTGAGTTTTACTTGACTGGTATTCTGCAGTCAGCTCTGCACAGCTCTGCTGTGTGCTTGATGGGAGGACTTGCTTGGATTGCATCAGAAAAGTCTTCTAATCAAGTTAGCATCTCTACAGATATGCATATGATCTTGGCTCAAGAGTACAGAGTGGAAATAACTCATGAGCTGCAAAAATGAACTAGGTAGTGTTCATAGAACCTCTGTGCTTTTAATTACTTTTCAATTGCTCTTTATAAGATTTTGTTAGGGGGAGGAATACTTTATTAATAGCTAAAATTCATATACAGCACTAAGGAGAATGATTAAGAAATTGTAAATCATAGCCTTGATTTATTTCTGTAAGCAAAAAATGTATATGACTTTTGAAGTATTCTATCACATAATCTCCTTCTAAACTTAATTTTTGTGAAATTATTTTAAAATTTTATGTCAATAAATCTTGCTCTATATTGTTGGCAGAGGAGGTATTGTACTGAAGTATTTTAAGCTACATTTCTATAATCCTTTATGGAATGAGGAAAAACTGGAAAAAGGATCATAACATTAGCTTTGAACTCGCTTTTATAGTGACTAATAGAGAACTTGGTGTTTGAGTATCTTCTTTTACAGGGGTGGAGGGTGAACCCTTTCTCATTCTAGAGCAGCATCATCAGGTTTTTTTCTTGTTAAGCAGTAGTGCAAAACGATGTCTAAACAACAGTCCTATGTGATACTTAAATGAGAAAAATTTCAGCAGGAAAAGTTGCCTTTTACTTTTTAAGATAGCATTCTGGTGGAATATCAGATATATTTGAAGTTAGAGACTGCTTCTCAGGAAAACACATGCTTTTTGTACAGTTAAGGAATGCTGTTTTACCCTGGTAGCAGATGCTCTTCTGTTTCTATCAAGTTCTATTGGAGCACTAGCTGTAGTCAGCTTGTGATCCATTGGGGCATAAACAATCTTCATAGCAGATTAGCTATTGTAGTTCACTGACCACAACTGTCACCCAGAGGAAATTGTTTAACATGGTGTAAATATTTGGTGTGCTCTCCGTATAGCTGAGTGATTCTTTATTTCTGTACCTAAGCTTAGTTTATATGAACAGTAAAGTACTTTTTAAAAAAAAACAGTTTTCACACAGTGGTGATGGTGCTTAAAGTCGTCAGACATGTTCGGGGCTGTCCTTTTACTGAAAGGCATTCTGGTAATTGTGAATTCTGAGCAACACTACAAATGCAGTACATGTATGTCTTTGAATAACTTTCATACGAAGCCCTTAGGGCTCCTTTTAATTCTTTTTCCTGAGGTTTACCCTGAGATTTAAGAAGTTGTATCCAGATACAGTGACACTGTATCAGCTACATCTGCTAAGCATATTTAGTTGTTTTCGACCCCAGTAGAATCTGAAGAAAACCTCACTGACTTCATTCCATATGTCTATTGTTACTCTAATGCTTCCTGGGTAACCACAGGAATTGAATAAAGAGAATCAGAGAAACTCAAGAATAGCTGCAGCAATTCTGATCTCATTTTAAAATGATTTTGCAATTACTGTTGAAGAATAAGTCATTCAGCACTATTGGTTTTCTACTGCTGTGAGGCACTCTGATGCTGTTGTTTTGATGTGAGTTTGGATTGTTCATGCAGTGCTGGAGTGCTCAGAGGAGTGACTGAAGCTGTGAAAGGGAGAGCCCTGAAGTATTGGCATGGCTAACATCATAGCACCCTTTCTAGATCATGCTTTTCATGATAATTGCAAACCGCAGTCACTCTGGAGTTGATGGTGCTAGTCTAAAGCTATTCACCCCTTGTCGTCATTCTTGTTTCTCTGAGGAGAGTTGAGATGTGTCGTATGCTCGTTCTCTAAAGCAGCAGGCTCCAAGTGGGGATTACAGTCCAAGTGAAAGGTTTGCATAGTGCTGTGCACAACAGCATGCAGGCTGGAAACCTCATGTTCCTCCGCTAGGAATGGGCGAGAGAATTTTGCCTTTTTTAAAACCAAACAAACAAGGCATCCCACCCAGTTCTTTTTGATTGCACGCTTATCTAATTTTGGAAACAACAGCCCTGTGTTCAAAAGAAGACCTGAACCTCTTGGGTTTGTAGCCCCCCACCCCACTCCTGCAGGTGTTACAAGCAGTAATACAAAGACTTTGATTTCCATTGGCCAGTCATACATAGACATTTATATTTAAAATTAAATTTGGTTGTTTGGTTTTTTTTTTTGCTTCCTCTTTTAATTAACAGGTTAGAGCTGGAAGAGGAGATAAATGAAAATATTTCAGAAAGTATCTAATGGCCTTTTCCTGTGTCCAACTCAAACTAATTTTAAACCCCAGACATAGATTCCTTAAAAGTCATTAAAGGAGGAAGCTAAGACTATAAATTGGTTGTTTCTTTAAGGAAAGAGAAAAAAAAAACAAAAAACAAAAAAACCCCAACAACCCACCCTTGAGGGAAGTAAATCATTATGAAACTAACAAGACCAAGGACCCAGTCTTACTATCAAGACTTCTTATGATCTGACCTACTCAGCTTTTGTGAAAAGGTTCAGATGCTTCTGTTGTACAATTAAACTTTTTGTTGTTTTTTTCTTTCCTAAGAGATTGTGCTCTCCCCCACTGTTCCTAGTGGAATAGCTTCCAACCCTCCCAGTTTTCACCGCCCCCCCACATCCCGTTTGAAACAGTTTCTTAGGAACCCAAACAAATTTCTTTTTCATTCATTCTCCTCTGCTTCTGTTTGAAACAGTTTATATTTATTAATCTTCAGGTTGTTTCATGGGGAAATTCCATGTTACAGCTGTGATAGTCTAATGCTTTCTGCTTCCAGATGGGTTAATTTCACTGCCAGTCATACTTGAAAAGTACTATCTTCTCCCTTTCCCCAGATCCGGTATTTATGTTGTTTTCTGTAGGGATGACTCAATGAATCAAGCAATGGGCCTCACAGAAGGATGAAGAATCCACCCCCTGGCAACTGCACCTCCCTATTTTTGTAGAAGCAAACAATTAAGTTGCTTCTAGCCATAATGTGTGATTCTGTTTTCAGTATGTCTCACTTTGTCAAGTGTTTCATCACCAGAATGTGAATATGGGGGCTAAAAGAAATTAGTGTGGCCATTAATTTAGTTGCTACTTAAAAATAGAAGTGAGAATTGTAGTAAAATCTTGATTCAGTCTCCTTTTTCATTAACTCCTGAGTTTATAAATGTCTTTGTTATTAAAAAATGTAACACTAGCAAGAATTATCGACATGTATTTTAAAAGTTACAGTTTTCCTGATCCTTGGAAACTGATGACAGCAGTAATGTGGTCCTGCCAATATATAACTTCTACTCTCTTGTGGGAAGAATAAATATAATAGACTGTTTAGGAAGAGTATATGAATGTATATAAAGTATTTATTTTTAGAAGTCATAATAAAAATAGCAATATTAACATTATGGTATATTTTGACATATTTGCACACATTAAGGTAGCTTAGAAAATAGTAAACAGGAAAGCATAAGACCTGGAATGATAAAACAGTAGGACAGCATGAAAGAAGTGAATTTTTTAGTTTTTCAAAGCTATTAACATTCATGTTTATTTAGCACAGAAAATATGACTAATACATCTAGTAACTTTAAGGATTTTTAAAATAATTTCCTGTTGAATCATCATTTAAAATACAGGTAGAGGTCAAATGACCTGATTTCACATATGTTGCATTACTGTTATGTTGCGCTTCAGAGTTCAGGGAATTCAATTCCACCTGGAGGTAAACAATGCCAGTGGCAGACATTGTGGACCACATTCATCCTGTATGTAATTCTTTTGAAGTGTATGAATTATACCACAAGGAACCCAATGCCTTGAAGGTATTTCTTAGCAAAATATATTTTAAGGGCAGCTTTGCTGGCACAACAAAAATGCTATGAAGTAAAATATGTTATGCTTACACATATTAATTCTTATGGAAATATTATAGGAATATTCTGTTTTCTTTTAACAGAAAGTACTACATTTTTTCCCTCCAAGAACTATAGCTTTTTTCATTTTAAATCATTGCTGACCTAGTAGAAAGATAACATTCAGAAATTAGAAGGTGATAACTGCAGTAATTTTTAACTAGAAATTCTTATAACAACATTGATGACTGAAATAGAGTGGATGTACTCGTGGTTTTGCCTGCTGTTCTCAGAACAGCAGTTCACCTAGATACTTTTCTGCCTGTGAGAGCCTTTATTAAGATGCCCTTGTATGTATAAACATGTGTGTATAAACAATGGTTTATTGTACGTAGCCATTTGTGCTATCAGGATCACTTGATATAAATGTATCATGCTGTGTAGATTGTGCCTACTTAGCTGTTGGTTAAGGCTACAGCAGATAGTGACTTTAGAACTTTAAGTGTAAACTGTTTTCTTATTCAATTTTTGTGGTATGTGAATGTGAAAACAGACTTTAATATCTTTGTAGATAGACAACGATAATGTGTCAGCTTCAAAAATCTTGGAAAAACAGAAGCTAGCCTAACCTTCAATATGCCTCAAGCATGCGATCCTCCAGTCTGGTTAGGAAAAGTTTGATGGAAGACATTGTTTATGTTATTGCTAAGTGATGGTGTTAAAAATACGGAGTTTTCCTTAAGGATGGTATCGTGTGTGCTTTTATGTAAAGATCTTGTTTACTCCTAGAGGAAACCATTTTCTTTCAGAAACCAAAGCTGATCAATAAAGATGGATTAGCATGATTGAAAATGCCTTTCTGACTTAATAGAAGTGCAGCTGCATTATAACACTTCATAAATCAATCTGTTAAAATTGACCAGAGCCACCAGTCGTTTCAGGCTACAGTGTGGCCCTTTTAACACAAAGCTGAAGAGATTGAGCCTGCCTTTAAGCTCCTTGTGAAACCAAGGCCTATAAAACTTTAACGTTGTAAACTCAATAGCTTGTTTAACTAGTTGTAAATGGAAATGTTGTGGTGGATTACCTTGCCTAAAACATGTTTTTGCTGTCTGTAAAGGAGGTTGGAAGCCAAAACTTGTTGAGCTTCCCATCCTAACCACCTCATTCCCTTTGAAAAATTACATTGAAAGGAAATGAGCAGCAATTAATGCAGAGAAAGTGGTTACCTGGTTAGGAGAAAGTATTGACACTAGCAGATGGTTTTGTTTACAGCTTTTTGCTGATCAGTTACTGGAGAAGTAGACACCAAAAACAGAGACTGTGAATACAGTCTGGTTCACTAAGCAGATAGGCTTGCCCGTTACTAATGTCTGGCTATGAGACTTAAAAACTACTATACTGACTCATCTAGCCCAGTGTGGCAGGTGCAAAACTGTGTGAAGTTGAGGTGAGGATGCCATTCAAATACTCGTTGGTACAATAATGTTCTTTGTCAGTTTGTAATTCTTTCTAATTCTGTTTGCTTTTTAGTTACTAATAAGTAATGAGATGGTATAGTCAAAGACAGATATATGGCAGCCTCAACATCTCATTCCTGAATGTTCAGCTTAAAGCCATAGCCTATCACTTTCATATAAAAGTTAATAATATTTTATCCTGTGCTTTTCCCTCCATCTGACTTGCTTTTCCCAAGCATCTGCTGGAAGCAAAGGGTAAAGGAAATGTGTCTGTCTGCATGCCTTTTACATGCAGCCACCTGCATTCTTAATAACTACTTTTAATGTGTGTGTGTAGGTATTCATGTGTGTACACATACATAGATATACATATACGAACACACATTATATAAATATTTATGTGTTTAGTGAAAATTTTGAAGTAATTCCTAAGTACAGGAAAACCATGGCAAGATGCTCATCTTCAGAAAATTTATTTTGTATGAAGCTGTAAATAGATTTGGTGTTTATTGTTAGGTTAACCTAATGTGACTCCTTACTGTCACATTCTGCTAATCAGTGATTTGAAAAAAAATGAATAATGAAAAGAATATAAGGACATCACTATACTGTTTTTGTCTTCTTGAATATGGGAGCCTTGGAAACTAACTTATCTTTTTATATTTGTCTGCTCACTAGAGAATACTTTGTCTGCCACCAAATAAAATAAATGCTACTAAGAGTTTTATAACTTACTTATTTCTTAATGTAGCAGGTGGTATGGTTTGAAACAGGTTTGGAAAAAAAATCTTAATAAAATAATTTAGAAGAAAAGAGGCATTTTATTTTTTTAAATTGTTTTCAAATGCTTGGCATCCTTTCGGATGATAATCCTATTTTTCATTGTTTCTTGGTTGTCAGAAACTTGCAAAATGGCCTTAAGTCAATGAACTTCTGTGTATTACAATCTGAAAGGAGACAGAAGAATTGAAAAGAGTTTGATCACTGTAGGGGAAAAATCAGCTCCTTTTCTTTGATTTTTCTGCTCACAATGTATGCAACAGATGGCAAGATTTGACAAATAAAACCATGATGTATATGTTGTCTGTTTATGAATTAGTTATGCCCGATTATTGCTCAATTTCCATGTAATTGTGCTCTAGTTAAGGTCCTTCTAACGTCTGCACAAGTACAATTTATCAACAGAGGTGGCTTGATGGGGACAGGGACACTTACCCAGTGTGCATCTCCTAGGCTGTTCTGGATGGTGCAATGATACTTGCACAGCAGGCAACTTATGCTTTCACTGACCTTGGCAGTATTGCAGGGATAATTCTGCTTCCACAAGAGTGAATTTGGTATTAAACAATGTCTTGAATCTATTAGGAATGAGTATGCTTGCCTTAGCCATCTGGAATGTGTATTTGTTTGTACATGTTTTACTGCCCTAGTGCAAGAAAACAAAAATTAAAGCAGAACCCTCTCCATTGTAGGCTACCTTTTGTCTCTTCCCACACACAATATTTTCATATACTGATGAGTTCTATTATTTGCCTGTGATATTTGGGCTGAAATTTCAGCTCTGCTTGTTTTTTTTTTTACTGGGTTTTGAAAGCTTCAGACAGCTTAGTTTAAGGTCATATCTTGAGCTCCATTCTATTTCTCAGGCTTCATCTGTGCAAATCACCTCTAACCCTCTGTTTCAGGAAGACAATTTAAAAAATCTGGGTAGTCTGAAGTAACATTTTGTCAGTAGGAAAGCTGTGCATAGTGTGAGGGGTGGCATTTGCTCAGTCAGTATACTTCACATTTGCTCCCCTCTCACCTACCATGGGAATGCAGAAACCTCTTTCTCTGAAACTGACTCTACCACAGGTTATCAACTCCAGAGAGTAAAGGAAATCCTTAGACCTGGTTATTCTTTCATAATGGCTACTTTGAAATGATCAAATTTGCAACTACTTTAAAGTAAGAATCATGATATGCATTTTAAAATTGGGAAGAAATCTTCTATTTTAACCTGTCATTCTGTTATTTTGTTTTTCTTTGGGAATTTTGTGTGTGTTTTAAAGTCACTTGAGACCTAATTATATGAAAGTACCATTTCTGCATCAGCTTATCTGATACAAGTATAATTTTCCATGTGATGGGGAAACGCTAACCTTTGCTACTAGTTTCGAACTGCATGATATAAGACAGTGGGAGTTAGCAGGGAAAACTTGAAGGTGTTCATTAAAATGTTGAATTTTCAGAAGTGGAAGGTAAATATTTAATGCCAATGGAGCTGCAAAAACAGATTTAATATAGTGAAGTAGCTACTATATTATCCTGAGGAAAATACTCAGTATGCAGCACATTCAAGAAATTTCAGTAAAAGAATAAAAATAGAAGCCTATCTTGAAAGTTATGTATGCTAATAGTCTTAATGCAAAGGAATGGTTCATGCCTTACTGCCTAAGTGGCTAGATCCAAAGTTGAAGAATTGCTTGTGGATTTAATGTGCTTTGGGTCACACTTTACCAAAAAAATGAATGGAAGAAGTCTATTTCATTTTCACCTGACTTCTACAATATGGGTATAGTCCATTTAAGTGCCTTTCTTCATCACTGCTGTGACTGAAGTGAGATGTAACAATTCTAGAGCATACAGTATTTCAAACATAACTAGAAGACATTAGCAACTATTTGTAATAAAATCATTCTTTCTCAGGGATGAGAACATATTTTGTATTTTCCACAAACTGATTTCCAGTTGTGGATAGCCTCCTGTCCTCAGTGCATTCTTGCACTTTGTTCTGGTTTTGGCTGGGATAGGGTTAATTTTCTTCCTAGTAGCTAATATAGTGCTGTGTTTTGGATTTAGTAGGAGAATAGTGTTGATAACACGCTGATGTTTTAGCTGTTGCTAATAATGTTTGCACTAGTCAAGGACTTTTCAGCTTGGCGCACAAGGCGCACAAGAAGCTGGGAGGGGGCACAGCCAGGATAGTTGATCCAAACTGGCCAAAGGGCTATTCCATACCATATGACGTCATGCTCAGTATATATACTGAGGGGAGTTGGCTGGGGGGTAGCGATTGCTGCTCAGGGACTGGCTGGGCATCGGTTGGTGGGTGGTGAGCAGTTGCATCACTTGTTATTTTTTTCCCTCTGGGTTTTGCTCCTCTCTCTCTTGTTATTTTCCTTTTCATTATTATTTATTATTATTATTATTATTATTATTATTATTATATTCTCTCTCTCTTTTCCTTAATTATTAAACTGTTCTTATCTCAACCCATGAGTTTTCTTACTTTTGCTGTTCCAATTCTCTTCCCCATCTCACTGGGTGGGGAGGGTGAGCAAGCGGCTGTGTGGTGCTTAGTTGCCATGAAGCTAAACCACAACAACTTTATAGGCAGAAAGAGGTGAGATACATAACCTGTATGGTAGACAGAGCCTGTATTCTGTTTCCAGAATGGAGAGAATATTGTACCATTGAATGTATTGAGAAAATTTGTATATGTAGAAGAGAAATACTAGCTTTTGCTGCTTCCTTCCAACTTCATGCACAGTACAAAACAGTGGGAGGTTCGGAAAAATGGCAGTCATTACAGTACAAAATTCCAGAAGCAGATGGTAAATATTTAATAACAATGAAGTAAGAAAAGTAGGATCAATGCCATCAGATAGCTACTAAGTTTTAATTTAGTTCATTGTGAAAATTCAATTTCTTAGCTATTTTGTAGTGAAAGTGTAACAGAGGTTAAAAAGCATTTAGTAGGCAGACAGCAGTTATGAAAATATAGAATTGGTTAATAATATCAGTTTTAGCAGATTTTATAGGTTTTATCACGAGTGTATTTGATTTTGACATGGGAGATTATAGAGGTAGTCACACAAGTTTTTCTTCTTAACAGTGATTTAAAAAAAATGTTTTAACTTTCTAGAATTTTTTGCTTCTTGCCTCCCAAGCTTATTCTACCCACCATGGATTATTTTCTCCATTCCTACATCCTCACCCTAACTCCAGCTAAACTGAGGAGACATGGGAGCAGCTGCTCCACTGGGGTATAACAGCATTTGTTAGCTGGGGCAGTCATTCCAGATGAATTACATTGACCTTGTGTATAAAGCTTCTAGATCAGCAGAGCATCTATAAATTTATTAGGAGAGAGGAGTCCTTACCTTACCAAAGGAAACACAGCAGTTGATCCAGTGCAGAACCCCCTGCTTTGCACTGTTGTATCAGGAGCTAGTGTCATCTACGAAGGCAAGATACCATTCATTCTATGTTTGTGGTTCTAGACAAGGTACCATTGTTGTTTGTTTGTTTAAGGCTGTTTTTTTACTGAAGGAAAACTCCACACCTTATTCTGGTGTGTTACCATTTTTAATTTAACTGCCTGATAACATACTGCAGCATGTACTGAACCTGCCTGCAGCATCTTTATGCTGTTCATTCAAAATAGTGGTGTTTGCAGAACTACTAGCTTCAAAAACCACACAAGTTGTCATTAGAAATTTTTGAGATAATAAGGAAAGTTATGTCTCCATCAGTTTCATTTACAAGATCAACCTGATATTATATAGCTTGCAGTAAATGCGATAGAAACACATATATATGGAGGAAAAATGTTTCCTGAAATATGTAATTTTTACCCATTCCAAGCAGCTACCATATGTAAAAGCACAGCAGAAAAATGCTTGGGAACAGTTCTGCTGATTCCAATTATTTATGGCTCGGCATCAGTAACTTAGAAACTAATTTATCCAATAATGAACTCTCTCTGTTGCTGAGATAGATAACAAATGGTATTATAATATTCAACCGCAGCTACTTGTTTCATTGTTTGAGGAAGTTGCTGTGAATAGTGTTTGTCTCTGACATTATTTAAACTGATGAATATTACATATGGCTTGATCTTAGAGCAGTGGAACACAAGATCTGACAGGTTAAAATGCATTCCATACAGCTGAAGACTAATAGAGGTTAAGGGGGTTTGTGTGTTGCAATTCTCTTCACACAACTGTAATGTGGTAGTCAAGCTACAAATAGTATGCCTCTTAAAACAAATTGCTTGTGTGAGTAGTATTAGAATAGCTCACAAATTAGAAGCCTAGGAAACACCCTTTTTTCTTTCCTCTATGTAGCAATGCAGAAGCACAAAAGATTGCAGACAAACCCATTCAAGTTCTTAATGAATATTGTCTAAAAAGATAAAATCTATTTTTTTTAATTGTTAAATAGTTTTTTCCCTCAGAGAAGAAAATCAGCAGTGCTCTTGTCTTTGTGAAGATCTCTGTACTAAACTTAGAGCTACTGTAATTTCACACTTTAACTTATTTTCTACTGTATCTTTCAATAAATATAACTGATGTGCATATGTAGTTTACAAAAAGAATCTAACACTTCAGTTCCAGTTACAAAGGGTCAATATACAGCTTATTTCTCAATACCTTAAATAGTCAGTTCTTTGTTATTTGTGGGTGGATTAACTGGTTTGTAGAGCAACCGTGCTGCAGATGCAGTGACATCAAGCTGCTCTGGTTTTGCCAGGCTGATTAGGTCAGATTAAGCATTGTGCAAATGCAGCCACGATGCTTTCAAGATCAAATTAAGTCTAGAATAGTCTTACTGCTTTAGCATATCATGAGAACTGAGCTAATAAACCCCACAAACCTGCAAATTTGCTTACTTACATCTAGCCATTTCTACTGAGTAGCATACTTTAGGTCTATTTTGATGGAGTACACAGACACTTGAACGCTTCTGCTAGGATCTGTCCAGTTATAACTGCTCTAAATCTCTTGCTTTGAGCTGAAAACACCAAAGGCAAGAGGGATCCATGCAAAACTCTTTGGTTTTCTTTCCGTCTTACAAATCTTTTTTTCCTGCTGTCCAAGGTATTCCAGTTCTTTAGTACCCAAGTAATGAGGTAGTGATCTGGCAGGCCATTTTAATTTTTTTTTGTTTAGTTCTTTTGTATATTTAATTTAAAATGTCTCTGTATAACCTTGTAAATTAGTGTTATAATTCAATGCCAATACTTCCAAACTAAGTAACGATAATATTGGAACTACAATAGTCTGACACACAGGGGTTTTTTTGTTTGTTTGTTTATGTGAACTCCATAATTTTTGTGTTAAACATGTTTTGCATATATTTAAGTATCCCTTGCAACTACCACTCCTGGGATCACCATGTGGCTTAAACTCATCTATCCTTCTGTCTGTAAAAGTGCAGTTATCAGAAAGAAACACAAGTAAAAATTTCTGTAGATTTAAATTGGTGCAGCTTTAGTCTGTGTCCTGAAAACAAACATTATATCTTAGGAAAAATAAAGGCAAAGAGGACAGGGGAGATGTTATGTACTTAGGAAGATTTTGAGCAATTTGGACTGGATCTAGAAAATGACCGTGATATGTAAACTTTGTTAGAATTTGTCACTGAATTCACAGTTCCGTATTAAACATCTCAGCCCCCTGTGCAATGCATAACATAGATGAATAAGAATGAATTCTACAACAATAAGCATGCAACAACAGTCAGTCAGCTATTGAATTAGCTGATAAGAAATTCAAAGCATATTACCGAGACTGTAATCGCAGACTCCTTTAGGAGCCTGAATGCCTGAGCTGCAAGAAGCAAACACTTCTGTTAAGAGCTGCAGGTTTGAACCCTTTGCAGTGGTTAGGCTCTGTCAGTATTAGAATTCCCTCCCACCAAAACACAGCTGAAAGAATATTGTATTTTTCAGTAGTTTAAGTGTTGCGCTATAGCTATGTGGGTTTCTAGGTATTGGCTATGTAGACTTATGTGCAAGGTAGCTAATGTCTCCATGTTGCACTTTCTTGTACTGAGATCTACACACACAAAACGGTTTTCAGGTGAGTGAAGATCGTATTTCTGAAAATACCAGTGTAAACAGAAATTCCCAATGCACCTCAGAAATTACATGCAAGGATATAAGCAATTGTTCTGGTAAATATGATTGTATATGGTATGTTGTCTATGTTTGTGCATATAGGAAAATGGTGGACATGGAAATACCAAAGGTTATCTATTTCTCTTCCTTGTTTTAGATTCCTTTTAAATTGTAACCCTATCCTGCAATTTATAAAAAACAAGAAATCTTCAACACTTCATTTGTTAGAGCCTAAACAAAAGTTAGGTATTCTCTGTAAAAAATCAGCAACTCTTTCTGAATGTTTTCCCCCTTCCTTCTCGACTAGATAGTACTTAGTCTTATCTTGCTAACATTTTGGGTGTGCCACAATGTGTGATTTGAAGAATTGTAACTTTAGCAGTTGTGATATAAATAAAGGGAGTGGCAATGTTTTGCAATTAAGAACTTGTGTGTCTTCACACACATTCCATATTCACACACATTCCATATTCAGAGACTGGTTTGCTCTGTATATTGAATGGTGCAAGGGTATTGTTCCTTCCTACACAGCAAAAAGAACAAAAGTAAAAAAAACACTCTAAAAATCCTTACTGAGTTTAACATTTCTTTCCAGAGAGCTCCTACATATTGACACTGTTATTTAGAAGATATTCCAAGGTACCTGTAGGCCAATGTGTTCAAAGATACTGAAACAATTTTATTAAGCAGGAAAGAAGTACCACAAAAAATATTGAGCAACAGTGCCTCTAAGAGGATTCATATGCAATAGATTTCCCCCAAATATATAGGGTTTGGGAGAAAATGCCCTATTTGTTGTGTAGGGTTCCTCTGTCCTACTCAAGCATGTCAAAAGTGCACAAAATTTTTTGACTAATGAATCTGCCAATTCATCTCCTTCAGCAGTAGTCATGATATATGCTATACACAAAACTGTGTTTCTGTTTTCTTTTTTTGGGGGGCGTTCTTTGAGAATGATCAACGTGGCTATCAGAGTAGACCTTTGAATCTTGGTAGAAATTGTAGTGACCAGATTACAATACTGTGAATAACTTTGCCACAGCATAGCAGTGTACTGATACCAGGATACTTCTCAAAATTTCTTCTTCTCCCTCCAAGTTTCTATTTCAGCAATTTTAAGGAGCACAGGTCATGTTTAGCATGTCGAAATCCAGTCACTACTAATTACTATGGTTGCAAATTCTAGCTTGACAGGTGATACCAAACCACATTCTTTGGTGTGCTGTAGGCTACACAACAATCCCTTCTTGTTAGGGAATCCACAGAATGATAGTGAGAGAATTATGCTGACTAAAGTCACTATTAACCTGGCACCAACTGTGTTTTAAAATGCAAGTAACAGCCTGAAAGCATAATTTAGGTTTTGTTAATGTACTAGTTTTCTTATGTACTATTAGTTGTATGTAAGTACTGTAAATAAAACCCCAAAAGAGAGAATTTTTTGCAAATGTTACATGATAATTTGGGACTTAATACCTTTAAAGTATGTGCAGTCTCAGCTTGCACATAGTTTTGCAAATCAGTAACTGAACAAAGCCACAACATTAAAGAATGTGCTTAAGACGCAAAACCCCCAAGAAAAGAATTTTACAAATTTACATTTTTTCCCCCCAGTTTATTAAAAAGTTTCTGCTAAATTAATTCATGAATATCTAACATTCAATATGCAGAGCAACTGCACTGTTGTTTGTGGAACAACGTTTGGTTATCTGTGGTAGTGTTGTGGCTCATCAGGATATAAAAAGTAACAAAAAGAATAAGAAAGCTAATTTAAAAAGTGATCATGTGTTACCTTTGCAGAGCCACCAGATTTTCTGATCATCAGAACTCCTTCCACATGGGGTACTGATGGACCCGTCAGCTTTATAAATATCCATACTTTGGGTTACTGGGGTAAATGTCCAAGCCTTGGCTTGCAGAGTTGTTCTATTAACATTTTTCTCTTGTATGGTTTCCATCTAGTTTATGAAACACAAGACTAGAAAGCTTGATAAAGATAATGGTATTTCTCCTTGTTAATTGCAACATGATTGACTATTTGTCTGCTTTGGCATGACAAAGAAGGATTGTATCTCTACTACTCTGCTGTAAGCATGATAATACCATTGCTAGCTTTAATCAAGAAGTTGTCTGGCAAAGAACAAGTCCTTCTTTAGCAAAGAATGTTCAATGAATAGTAAGAGCAAACAATATGCACATTTCATTTCAAATCAGTATTCTTTTGTGTTGGAAGTTTAGTGAGACAACCACTTTTTCTCCTTCTCTCCATTGAAAGTGGAAGCTATGGAGAGCATGAGTTTTGAGGTTGCCTTTTTTTTTTTTTTTTTCAGTGCTTGTGACAAGGGATAATAGACATGGTACAAATATAACTGTACTGCTTTTAAAAGAAAGGTTTTCATTTCAAATATGTGCTACTTATGCATCTTGAGAGTCTGTGTGTTGACTGCAATTGTGTTGGAATGGGATAATGAAATGGGGCTGAGTATTTTGTTCATATTATCATCTACAGACTCCATGAATTACCTCCAGATGCAGAGTACCAGTTACTAACCTTGACATTAAAGTCCTTCTTTAAAGCATAAGAACTTTGACATCTCATGTACAATAGTAATACCAATCAAAAATTCCCTGTAAAGCTAATTCCCACTATGCTTTATGGAAGGTAATTATTGGGTAGAAGATGCATTACGGATGAGGGTATAAATAAACCAATACCTGTAATAGTGCAGTTTGCTGTTCTACAGACTACATTAGATGTTCCCACTCCCCAAAGACTGGCAATTCTCACCCCTTGATTCTAAAACTGTCCACACTGGCCACCTTTTCTGCACATTCCCCTCTGTTTTTTTCTTGTGTCTCTAATGAAGCAAAAGGCCATCTGTGTTTTACCTTTTCCCTCCTATTTAACTATTGTTGTATTTCATTCATCTCCTTATACTATTGATGAAACTTTTTATCTTACTACTTTCACCACTGTTCTCCTAAATCTCGTATTTCTGCGGGAAGTCTTTGACACTCTATTGACATGCTGGCCTTTAATTTTCAGTCAAAGTTTCAGTGGTGAAATACAGCTGATGAAACATTTTGAGTGTTCAGTGCTTTTATCATTTGCTCTTATCAGTTTGGCTCTGAAGACACCTTATGATGACCCTGTCTTGATTTGGCTGTATCGAGCTATAATTTTCAGGGATATTTGGATGTCAATATAAGTGGACATCTGGGAATAGATCTACAAAAGTGTACCATACAACCCAAAAGCTTGTTTGAGAGCCCGATGTCTGTGGAGCTTACCTTTGATTGTGTGCCTGAGCTCTTTATGCCTCTCTCCATGCAGTTATCTGCTGAAGAGACTTGCAGAAGACAGCATTCTGAGTGAAACTGCCCTGAGTTAGTTGGTAGGAAATAACTGAGGTGTCATGGAAATGTCCATCTACTAGAGGATTCACCACCTTGAGTAAAGCACCTTGACCCCATCTTTCAATATATGGATAGAGAAGAAGATGCGTTCTTCTATTTTTTTTCCCAGTAGTCAAATGTTAGAGCATGTGAATTCCTTTTGGGGAGTTCCAGGTTCCTCTCTCTGTCAAGCTCTGTTGTCCATATAAGTTGGTGATTGGAGTACTTATTTGGAGAAGGAAGATGAGGATTTCAGTGGCTACTTTAAATCACGTAATTGTAGATTAAGTAAGCTGAACTAGGTCTTGGGCAATTGCAAAAACTATGTTGAGTACATACCTACACAGATAAGTGATTAAGTATTTTTCAAAGTTTGGAGCTTCATGATAAAGCATGGCAGGATCTCTTATCTGGTTGTCTTTTGAACTTCCTGATTTTCTACATTTTTCTGATGGTGATATATGAAAGTTGTTTTGGAAAGCATACATGTATATGTAGTTTGGCAAGATGTTTTGGTTTTTTATTTCAGAATATATCTTGGTCATGGAGATGTGAATTTCTTCTACAAATCTGTTGCTATTCTTCTGGAAATAAGAGTAGATATAGACAGGAAATCTTTAATTCTGAGGTAGTTCACAAATTTTTACAATTTATGGACAGCATAATAAAAGTCTTAAGTCAGTGTGACAGCATCATCAATGATTATCATTGCCAAAGATATCACCAAAGAATCATGATATCTCAAGACATGATTATGCTTCATATTGACCAGGGACAAGTTGGTTTTTTGTTGTTTTGGAGGGGAGGGAAGCCCTAAGTTAGTGTTGAAGTTTACCATATGTAACTGACAGCTTAAGGAGTAGGAAGCTCCAGCCAGTTTTCATGTACTTGAACTCACTGAGGCACAGTCTTCAAAGAATTCATTGGTTTGTTCCAAAACTTCAGCTGTGATCATCAGTGTACACAAGATACACCTGGTATGCCAGGTAGCTGTGCTGTCATTCAGAGGTATATCAACAGGCTGGAGAAATGGGCCGACAGGAATCTCATGAATTCCAATGATGTGCAATACCAAGTCCTGCAACTGGGGAAGATCAAGACCATGCACCAGGACAGGCTGGGTGCTGACCAGCTGGAAAGCAGCTTTGCAGAGAAGAACTTGGGAGTCCTGGCGATCAACAAGTTGAACATGAACCAGCAAGGTGCCCTTGTGGCAAAGAAGGCCAAAAGTCTCCTTAGCTGTATTAGGCAGAACATTGCCGGTGGGTTGAAGGAGGTGATCCTTCCTCCTACTCAGCACTGACAAGACACATCTGGAGTGCTGTGTCTAGGTCTCTGCTCCCCAATACAAGGGAGACGTGGGCGTACTGGAGTGAGTGCAGCAAAGGACAGCAGAGATGATGAGCAGGTTGGAGCATCTGTCATATGAGGAGAGGCTGAGAGAGCTGGAACTGTTTAGCCTGGAGAAAAGGTGGCTCAGGAGTACCTTATCAAGCTGTATGAATACCTGATTAGAAGAAGTAAAGATGATGGATCCAGACTCTTCTCAGTGGTATCCTGTGAAAGGACAAGATGCAGTGGGCATGAATTGAAACACAGGAAATCCTACTTAAACACAAGAAACTGTTTTATTGTGAGCACTGGAACAGTTTAAGCAAAGACTGTGGAGTTTCCAACCTTGAAGGTATTCAAAACCTGACTGGACATGGCCCTGAGCAACCTGCAGTAGGTGACCGTGCTCTGAGCAGGTGGGTTGGACTAGATGACCTACAGAGGTGTCTTCCTACTTCAGCAATTCTGTGATTCTGTGTATGCGCTGCAATTGCTGCCTGGCCCAAGACTGTTCTTTAAACTTTGCGTCTTTAAAACTTTGCATATTGGCTGAGAGAGATCTTCACTGAGAGTGGGTATGAATGGAGCTCAAGCCAGTCTTACAGGTCCCTCTGACTCAAATTTTCAAACCGAGAGCTAAAGAGTAGCTGTTAACTTTGAACTGTGAGGGCATTGAGGTACAATCCATATGGCTGTGCGTATTTTTATAGCGTCAGTTTACTGCTTACATTGACCACTGTCTTAGTGTTTAATCCTGGATGGCATTAATTTCCATTCTGTGTTTGTCTATTTTTTGTTGGCCATTCTATCTTAACTAAGTTTTGCAGGGTACAAAATATTTCTTGTTTGTATAATACCTCATATTTTCAGACCTCAGTCTTTTGGTCCTGTCTGTGTTCACTTCAAGCAGATGATCATCAATATGTTCAGACCTCTTCTGCTTTTCTATATAGTTATGAGGCCACATGGAGAAGATGTGTAAACTTTCATACATATGTCCATCAATTTGGACATACTTTGGGTGTTATCTTACCCCTAAGAGGTTCTGTGCTTCTGTAAGTGTTAATCCACACCAGTGCTATGAACTGACTTTGGAGACTACAAGGCTTTCTTTGTTTTATGAGATTAAATACTCTCTTGCTACAAGACAGAGGTGGTGCTTCTTAGTATGTATAGACCTAAATCTGTACAATTTTGAGGGGAGAAAAAAAATCTATGATGGTCAGGAAACTTCTGAGGTTCTGAGCAGTTTATTTACTATATTTGTATAATAATTTAAAATACTAGCTTTGGTTTCCAAATCACTCCTGCCAATGTGATAATTAGTAGTAGCTGTAAGATTATCACTACCAATATTTTTCTTTAAAAAACAAAAACTAACTAAACCCCTCCCCCAAAAAAAACAAATAAAAAACCCCACCATCACAAACCAAACCAACCAACCAACCAAAAAACCCCCATGTCATAATGAAGTTTGTTTCATTGCAGTTAATGTTACCAATATTGAGTACTCAAAATCCTGCATTTATGGAGTGTAGGAAGGGATGTCATGCTTCTGTAATAACATATAACTTACCATGGTGGTTTTTTTCACTGCTCTGCTATGTCTAAGTTGTCACAAATATACAGACAAATACACAGAGACTCAAACCAGGAATACTAGCACAATTACAAAACATGCTGGAACATGCATGCAGTTACAAGAGTAAATTGGCGTCCCTGTCTCATAATTATCTGATTGTTGCTTCTTCAGCAGTTAAGTCAGTTCATCGGCATCAGTCCCTGGTGTGAGATTGACAGCTTCAAGATCCATGTGTAAAACTCTGGAATGTTTGCTTCTGCTAACAGGGATTGGTGTTTTTGGCTTTTTTTCCCCACATCAGGCTTTTAATCTTCTCTCAGCGTAAGTTACCATGTTTGGAGAGCAACATTTTGAGTCGCATGTGATTGTGAGAAGCTATATCTTTGAAAATAAAATGTTTCCAAATTCACAATTGGTAAGTGTGAATTCGTTCTTTTCCACACACAGCTCCAAAGCAAGATGTGGGTAGACTTTCCAGTTGTGGATATGTGTTCAAAATTTTACTAGTGTGCATATGCTGTGTACATGTACACATAATTTTTCATGAACTGTGTTTCTAAACCAGGATAAAAATAGAAAGAAGAAAAAAAAAAGAAAAAGTGAACTTCTCTTTAGTTAAGATTTCCCAATTAATACTACTATTTTATGATAAGGGTTGTATGCCTACTCCTCAGGCTTGATGCCAGTAAGAATCTTTCCATGTCAGTGGACTTCAAGTCTAATTTGGTGTGATTATCAGGGAATTACTTTGTCAGACTTCCTGTTCACTTTTGCAAGGACAAACCTGTTAATTCCAACTCATTTACTTTATGTGGAATGAAAGGTAAATTCAACAAAAGTGGTCATAAGCCTCAAGCTTTTACTAGTAACAGTTGATGTTGGTTCTATATACTGTACTCATAGGATAAAACATCACAACTGTGCTTTGAAAACGTCAGAATGCTTAATTCATCAAAAAAGGGCATTATTGCACTGTAGCAAAGGAAATGCTTATAGCCAAGTGCACACTGTTTTTCAGCCAAGAGATGCAGCAGAAACATTAAATCAGAAGGTTGTCTTAACAAAGCATCTCCTACAGACATCAACATGGTAGCACATATAGCTCCCTTAGAATTTTGAAGGCATTGGTACACAGGAAGGACAACCAAGTGCATAATGTATGTTTCAGATTAAAACCAAAGGTTATGAAACAAAGAAAACATTTAAGAGCACAGATTTAAGTTCCTGCCATGTTTAGAATTGCACATGACACAAGACAAATTCAAGCTGAAATGGAGATGAATTATTATTTAAGTAAAGTCAGTTCTTTTTAAGTTAACTATAATTTTAATCTAAGTAGCCCTTTTCTTTAAAATGATGATACTGTGCAATATTGGTATCCAGTATAATCTCATTAGCACTTTCTGATAGTTTATAATTCATCTTTTAAAAAAAAAATACTTATTTTTTTAAAACTGAGTTTATATCTCAGTTATGTTATTATGCAGATTTTAATGAAATGTATTTTATATATTAATGTATGTATATTATTTGTGTGGTCTGGAATATTTATTTTGAACTTTATTTAGAACTTTAGTGGTCAGTTGCTTGCTTCAAATACTGAGACAGAGAGTTGGAGAAAGAGGGACTAATGTATTCAATTTAGTGTTTAACTTTTGAAAGTGTTCACTATCAGTGGTATATTTCCCCCATACATGGATGAACAAAGATCCATGTTTTATAATTGCAGTAGTAATCGTATGTGTTGACAAATTAATCACATATTTGAGCTTTAACGCATAAATGAAAGCAGCTCTTAATCTGAAGGTTTAATTTTAATACAGATTAATAACTGTAAATAAAAAATTGGAATTTAAAATTAAACTCAAATATTGGTTATATTCCATATTTTTATTTTTCTGGTTATTGCAGTCTTCAAAAATGTGTGTACAATCTTGAACATAATCAGATTTTTTTAAAAAAATTAATATGCAGCAGAATTAGTTCATCTGTGTTCTGTTTAGCTGAGGTTAAACCCATCTGCAGTCAAGGAATACATGTTTCAGTAAACAAATTGTTTCACCCTTGTGTATGTATTTGTTTTTTATTTTTGTTTGTTTAGGCAAAATTAAAATTACTCTATTTCTGCAGTGATTTTTTTTTATTCTAAGTTGTCATCATATGATCATAGAATTATAGAATGGTTTGGGTTGGAAGGGACCTTTACAGGTCATCTAGTCCAACCCCTCTGCTATGAGCAGGGACATCTTCAACTAGATCAGGTTGCTCAGAGCCCCATCCAACCTGACCTTGAATGTTTTCAGGGATGGGGCATCTACCACCTCTCTGGGCAACCTGCTCTAGTGTTTCACCATCCTCGTTGTAAAAAATTTCTTTCTTATATCTAGTCTAAAGATGTGATGCACATGGGGGGAAAAAGCAAATAGGAATCTTCATTCTAAAGCAAATGGTGGTGAGCCATACTAGCAGAAAAACTGGGCAAAGATTTTGCATATATTCCAGGTGTTATGTCAGAGATAAGTTCAGAGAATATAGGGAGAAGTTCAGAAAGGTGATAGTGATAGTTTTTTCCACGTGAAATCCTTGATGGATGTTTTAAAACAGCCTATTAAAATGACAGACAATCCATTCCATGTGGTAACTTAAAGCCCTCCTGAAAGCATGGCCAGCTTAGAGCAGTTTGTTCATGGTGTTGTCCAGTCACATTTCAAGCATAACCAATGATGGAGATTTCACAACCTGTCCAGTAACATCTTCCAATATTTGACTACCCTCATTGTGACTTGTTTTTTTCTAATATCTGATTGAAATTTCCCTTGCTGCAACTCACGTCCTTTGCTTCTTGTCTTTTTTCTGTGCATCTTCAAGAGGAGTCTGTCTCCACTTTCTCCATGTTCTCCTGTTGGGTAGTTGAAGGCTGCAACAAGATCTTTCCTTGATCTTGTCTTTTTAAGATTAGACAAACCAAAGTCTTTAAGTTTCTTCTCTTATGTCACATGCTTCAGTCCCCTAATTATTTTAGTGCCTCTTCTGAGACAAAACAGTAAATAAATGTCTCTCTTGTACTAAGGAGCCCGAAACTAGACACATACACCCTCTTATAACATGCTGAGTAGCAGAGAATGATCAGGTTTCTCAACCTGCTGTTGATGCTTTTAGTAGTAGAGCCAGGTATATGGTTGGCCTTCTTTGCCACAAGGATATACTGCTGTTCCTGCTCAACTTGTCCAGCAGGACCGAACCCTCTAGGTCCTTTTCTACAAAATTAAGAGAATATGTCTTAAAAATAAAACGGGAAGAAGGTTAATATTCTAAGTAGAAATAGAATTTTATAGCTCCAAGCAACTGCTAGCATAACTGTATGTGGACAGGAAATTTCTATACTGATGAACACAGGACTAGTATAACCTTATCTGTAATGATGTATGCTTGTCTAATCATCCATGATTGGGAAATGTAACTGAAGTATTAAAAAGTGCAAGAAAAGATAGAAGTATGAATGAAGGAGTACAAAGCATGTCTTACAGCTGGAGAAAGACAGACCTGAAAAAGACAGAGAAAAGGATGTTGTTAGTTGCAAGTGTTTGAATTGCAGGGATTGTCAGGCATCTTTATGTAGTTCTGTGCTATATTAATTATCTTTTACCATTAGGTGGTAGTATAATAGCAGATATACTAAAAAATTAATTAAACGACATTTACTTTATAAATATGTTATATCAAATATAAATAATGTTAGTGTTTTTCCTTTCAGCTGTTGAAATTTTACTTGTAACGCTGTTAGTAATACCACCTATATCAGTGCTTCACTATAATCTTAAAAAACCTTTATAATAAAAACATATTTTAGCAATTGATAGACTAGAGAGAAGATTATAGAATTTTAATAATTCCAAAGTGGTCTGAATAGGGATCTTATAATACCATGGGCATGAATGTGTATATACTGGCTGTACTATGAGCAGTGTCAGCATATGCAAATCATGAATAGCAGAGAAACTACTGGAGTAAAAAAGGCTCAACAGGAGGTGGATGAGTGCATTTTCAATAAATGATTCTCTGTATCATAGAAAAGTCTCTAGAAAAGTAGTTATAAATCACTAACTTATATCTTACCTCCATTACCTGTTTATAGCAATCTTTGTGGAAGGCATAGCCTACTAATGTTTTCTTTATAGTGTGATTTAAATTAGAGAAGGCCTGAATAAATTTCTTCCAGTTTTGTTTTGGTCTCAGGAGCTGGTAAAGAATACTCTTTTTCTTTATTACTGCATGAAAATAGTATCATGACATTGAATTTGTCTTAGTCTAATATAATATTTAGTATTCGCCTACAATAGACCCACATATTAGATGGGAGTAATACTTTTTTTCCTTCTGGATTTAGTCTTTTTCATTAATTTTGACTTCAGACTATATACAGCCCTTTCCTTCTAGTATTTTTTGCAAGCTCTCCACTCTGTGTCATGTCCACAAAGTGCTGTAGATTTGGGGTGAGGGGAAGAGTTGTTTATTTTTGCTTTTCTTTCTTTTATTCAATGTCATGTATTGTATCACAGTCTTTTCCCTTTAGATGTTTCAATTACATAAGAACAAGGTGCATTTAAAATAATGTTTCTGTGTCTCAGTTTTATTTTAATCTAGGTTATTTATCATCTCAGGTCTGTGCACAAGTCACCTATATTTAACTTCACTTTTCCTTATTTGCTATAATGTAACTTTTGATTCTGTCCACATGTTTTTATATGATTCCAGGCTTCTAGTGGGGCTTTATATCTGAGTACAATTAGTGGATGTTCTGGAACATAGCAGCTTGGTTTTGACTTGCTTGATTATTAGCGCTTAGGTGGTGAATCAAATTTTCTGTAGCAACATACCCATCTTGTCAGATTTTATGAATCAGAATATACTATCTTGTTTGTTTTGCTCTGATTTTCTAGGTTTTTTCCTAGAAAAATTTTTTGCTCATTTTTTGCTCATTTGTTTGCTTTATCAATCCAATTGCTTATGAAGTGCAGGCATGTATGTTATACATGTTCTCATTCTTGTGAAGGTTTTGGGAGTCCTTACTTAACTCAGAATATTGCTTTCTGGTCCATATTTTGAATCTGAGATGTGAAGCTGAAATGATTATTTCTATGCTGTAACAAAGACAAATCAAAGTCTTAAGATGTTTCTATCGTAGGAAACTCAGCTGCATCATGTTCACTGTGCATCTTGAAACATTGAAAAGAGCTAAGCAGACTTTCTACCTCCATAAGAGATGACTCAGGGAACAGCAAGCTTCTCAGGCTATATACTAGCTTTATGTATTAAGTACATAATGTACAGCTCCAAAGAAAATGTTCAGTAAAAATAGAACCACCAGACTGGGTTCAGAACTCTAGCTGAAAACGCTAATCTTGTTGTCATGTTGCCTGTTTGAAAAAAGAAACAAACAAAGTAAGAAAAAGCACACCAGTTGTTATTATTAGAGGTATACTACTAAATATTTGTCTAATGGAATGGAAAAAGATCCATGGAATGGATGGCATGGAAAAAGAAACAGTCAAAGAATTTGTTAAAAACTATTAAAAATATAGTTCTTGTTGAACAGCCAGGGAACCTTTGCCTGATAACATACAGTAATAGTCTGACAAAGATGAAATTGCATGAAAAATGATGGTACTGTCATCACGGCAAGATCATGTTGTGTAGCATCTTTTTTTATGCATGAGTTTACATAGTTACATCAACATAATTTTTACACCTATCCATGCTAATATGTGTTATTGAACTTCCCTGATTTTTTTTCTTCCTCTGATACAGTTGCCCATTGTCTATGTATACTGCTGCTAATCTAAGTATTTTGAGGATACTTTAAGTTTTGAACCGGATTGATGTAGTCCTTATTAGAAGATAACATCAGTTGGTTTTGAAATTAAGGAGTTATGTTATTCCAGAATATGTTTAGAAGTAACTTATGCACACACTTTCATTTCTGTTCTGTATGAACTGTTCTGTTCCCAGAATTTGATGTGGTTGATCTAGTATTTCTTGTCAGCTTCTGTCCTATCACATCTAGTCCATTTCCTGCTTTGAAAATCTGGAACTAGTTGTAATTCCTCAAACAATTCTAATATCAGTGTCTGTTACCATTTCATTAACATTCATTAAAAGCTTTGTTATTTTCTGATTTAGGCTCTTGTTCTTCATGCTATCTCAAAAGTACAGCCATGCTTTGTAAAATCTACAAAAATATTTTTAAAATGTTTGTTACTGAAGTTTGCTGAATTCCTGTGTTTGTTTTCAGAATGTTTAAAAACATTCTCCCACCCCACCCCTAACCTAAATCTATATACACAAAAGTTGGAAGTACCTCCATGAAAACAATTTGCAACCCATTAAGTATTTCTCTTAGTCAAACTACTGTATGAGTACTGTCTCATAGCATATATTTCACCAATATACTTTCAAAAGTTCTTTTTCTGCAGGCCACATGCCAGACTTAAATTCTGGTTAGATCTGACTTGCTTAACCACACAATAAACTTTTATACATAATCTTATTTAACTGATCTGACCTGTTATCTCTTTTTTAATAAATTTAGCTGTATAACTATCAGTTAAGGATTTAAAATGTTGCTTTGCAGTACTTGCCCTGCCCCACATAATAAAGTTAAACTGTTCATGCAACAATAACAGACCTTTCTTATCAACCATATTCCCCCTGGAATTCTATTGTAAACTGTGTCTTTTGAAAGATGGTTATGGTTAGATGATTTGGAAATTAATATCTAGCTTGCTGCAGGCTGGTTTAATGTTTAGCATTATTTTGGTAGAATGTGTGCAACAAACTTACTCTTTGGTTTCTTCCTATTTTGTGGCTCTTCAATTTGTCTTTTCTTTAAGGGTAAAGCAATCATGGTTTACAAATTCTTTTATTCTCCTTTATCATATTTAAGCTAGTCAAAACGTGTTTTTTTCACTCCTCAAATGAAAATGAGCTTTTTATAAAGGCAGAATCCTGGGAGTGATAAACTATGCAAGGCAAATTGAGTTAAAATTGTCAAAATGCATTCAGAGAGAGACAAATGAGGCTGTATAATTTTATAGTAAGGCATTTTGCTCAGGGAGGTTGTGGAGTATCCCTCCATTGAGATATTCAAAAGCCACCTTTACATATTCCTGGGCAACCAGCTCTAGGTGGCCTTGCCTGAGCAGGGGGATAGGACAAGATGATCTCCAGAGGTCCTTTCCAACCTCAGCCAGCCTCTGATTCTGTGATTTTTGCCTGCAGTTCTTTGATCACTACTAGGTGATAGAATATCAGGATGTTTCTTCATACTATCCATCTGTCTTACTGAGTGTCAAAAGAATCTGATTATCAGTTTTGAGTTCATATTTATATATGTGTACTGTGGTACTTTGTTTAATTTCACGTAAAGACATCATCTGAAAAGAGGAGAAAGACAACAGATTCCTAAATCCAAAATCTTAAAAATCTAGATTTGGTAAATGCAGCTAATATGTTTTTGACAACACTCTTGGTAAAAAATTTGATTGTGACCTGATGCTGAATACCTTTGGAAACAATTGTCACTCTTACAGTATAGTACAGCACATCATAATCAACCTGGCCATAACAGCTAGGTCAGTCCCCAGCAGTAGTCGCTTTTGCCTTATACTACGTCACTTAGAAAGGAAAGGGATCACTCACCTAGAGGAATGGACTTTCAAACACATCTGCCTCTGCTTTCTTTTAACTGTTTTAAATATATGCATTTGGCCTATTAGTGGTCTCAAATTTCACTTCTGGGCACTTATTTCTTTAAATCTTTCAGTTCATCTTAGGTGTTGTAGGGGTTTTGTTTGTTTGTTTGTTTTTCTTTTTTTTCCCAAGCATTGTGCATGAGAGTGCAATACATCATCTCTTCCTTTTAGGAAGCAGAACACTAAATAGTTAGGCAAGGTGATGCTGAGCATTATTGCAGGGATGTGATATTTGGGGATATGATTCCCAAAGGGAATTTCATCTACTTAGAGGGGACTGTTCCAGCAGTCCATTCTTTTTCTAATTTTTTTTTGGGGGGGAGGGTGGTGGTGTCACTGCCTTTGTCCTAGAGGAGAAAAATGTTTACTACACAGTTTAATCTATAAATATTTTCATAATTTTTAATGCTTATTTATAAGGCACAGGTTGCAATACTTGACTTCATTCTCTCTTGATTCACCATGGTGGTCATTGATGTTCAATGGATATCCATACAAAGAACTGTAAGACAACATAGCTTTTATGTAGCAACTAAAAATATTCATTTATTCTGATAATGTTGAGTTACCATTATGGGAAACTGTGTTAAAACTAAAAATTGCTTTGGTTTCAGGTAAACTTTACCTGAAGTAAACTTTTATTCCAGTTGCTTCTTGTCAGAAAGTGTACAGCTCTCTTGTTGAAGATAAGACCCTATATATTTCAGTTCAGTTTTTTAGAAGAATTAAAGGTAGCGTACTGTTTCTAAATTGATGTCTAAACTATCTTTTTCTGTAACTTGTGTTTAAAACTGAAAGTTAAATTCTGGACAAGAACAGATAAATATTATCTTTTTTGCCCCCGCCCTTTATATAAACCTATTGTTTTATACCCTGTTGTTAAGGAAGACAGTAAAATAGCAACAATTTAATAATAAAGTAGAAAGAGAATAGAAATAGAAAAAGTAATGGATTCAGGAGACAAGAAACAGCCCTGAAAAAAGCACTGCTTTATAACAAAATAAATTATACATAGTGCATTATTACTATGCATTATGAATTGTTCCAATTCCACACGCTTTCTTGAGGATGAGGCAATTCATTACACAAAAACCATGAATTCACGTCTCACTTCACAAGCCACTTCACACCAATTTTACCTCAGCAGGTTCCCACTGCCCTTTGTGGAATTATTCTCAATATACATAAATGTAAATGAGGCTACTATCAGGCCTTGTGACTGAGTCTTGGTCTTGCAGAGTGAAGCTATCTGCAACCTCAAGAACACAGAAAGAAGAAGAATAATTATCTATTGTGGCTGCAGTTTTGTAATGTCTCAGGTTTAAATAGGAAAGGATCGAACAGTCATTGCACTATACTCTGACAAACCTGAAGGCACAGCAGTTACTGCAATCTATCAGCATGATCTCAGCTCAAACTGTTCTAGCAGGCTAAAGAATAAAAATGTTACATAAACTAAACAGTGAAAGATTCTACTGTCCTGTCCTGTGAAGACTTTTATTAAAAAAGCAATGGTTATAAGAATAACTATTACATAGTTTACTTCCTCAAAAAGACTGCACATGAAGGCTTTTTACTGTATGCTTTGTGTATTAGAATCCCACACTTAACATAGTGGGATTCTAATTCTACCTGAAAGCACAATAATACCCTAGTATTAGTACTGTATATTATATAGGGATAGCACCAGTTCTGTATACTATTAGCACTATATGTGAGTTTATATCCCTAGTCTTAAGTTTTCTTTCCCGTTTCCTTTAATGTGTATGTTTGATGTGATTTTTTTTTTTTAAACTTTCTTCTCCATTTTCTTCTGCTATAAGGATAGACACCAGGAAAATGCTAGTAATTAAAAGATGAGAAAAAAACTTTGCCTGGACTGTGTGTAGAGCTTCTTGATGAATCAGGATCTGCTTTTCATAAATATAATCCTCCACTGCCAGTGAAAATCAATAGAAACAATTTCCATCTTCATTCATGATCCACTCTTCACTGGTTTCTCCTTATTTTCTGGATCTACTTTATAAAAATGCCACAGGGCTCAGACAAAGTGAAACAATTTATTCATTTTTCCCCTCTGAGTGAATTAATGGCACCCAACTTCTGTTTTTAATTTTAAATATCTTTGTGTCACTTTGAGTATGCAATATAAAGAAAAAAATATATATTCCTTCATGGGCTGAGAGATTCAGAATGTCAACAGCTGGTGCTCATCTTTTTGGTATAGATTTCAAGCTTTTGAGCTCTGGGTCATAGGAGTCAACAAAATGACGTTAAGTCAGGGCCTGCATACTTATGAGGTTTAGAGAGTACATTTGTGTGACTCTGAAGGGAGATAAATGTGCTATTATGACAAATAGATGCAAGAATCTGCATTAGCTGCAGATGTTTATGAGCTAACAGAACAGAAAAAGATTGAAAATACATTGACAAGATTTGCTTGTAGGAAAATTCCTAAAATTCTATTAAGTATTTTGCATGGTTTAAAATGTTTCTGTATTTATTACTGTTTAAAATAAACTTCTGGATGCCTGATCTAGAAACCTTTTTTTTTCTGACTACTTTCTCCTTTGCATCAATTGTCAATTGGTGGTTGTATATTTTTCCTTGGAGGCTGTAGGCTTTTTGAGATCAATATATTTAATAGAAAAATCAGCAGCAAAACATCTTGAATGAACAAGATGTCTCTGTGTGTGTGTATGTTTATATACACACAAAATTTGTATGTATACGTAGATATTTGGCAGTAAAAAAAGACTGCTCACATGCTGAATCTGTCAACTGGGGCTTCCTACAAAGAAAGCTAGGAAGGCTAGAAATTGATTACCATTTTATAATTTTCAGTTGTCGTGTGTTTAAACACTAAAATGGCTCTGTTCTCCTCATCTACTTTTTTATTCATACGAGTTCCAACTGACTGTTTTTTGGAGAGTCACCATGCTATCCAGGAAAGATGTGCTCTGGAGCAGAATTAACCTTAGTGATATGACTGTGGTGAAAATCTGGAAGAATATGGAGTCTTTGACTTTAACGGGAAAGAATCTACCCTGTGTTCAGGCACATAATTTCTGATCTCCATTGGAGGAGGTGTGTTTTCTGTAACACACAGGATTGCTAAATAGGGAAGAAGAAATCAAAATAAGGAACTGGTATCAAATGTGGAGGTTAAGGAGCACATACTTGGGGAGTAAGCTCAGGTGATACTATTAGCTGTAAAGTAAATTTAAATTACAGTAAGACACCTTGACTTTGGGTAAATTCCATTATTAAAGTTAAATTAATATGATGAAAAAGTTAAATTAATATGTTGAAAAAAGTTAAATTAATATGATGAAAATTATACTAGCAAAAAACCTAAAATAACATTTTAAAGTTACGCTAATAAGAAAACCCTAGCAGTTGAAATTGTTTTCATTTTTTTCAACAGGAAAAAAACAATAAACATCAAGAAGAAACAACTCCATAGTTCAGACTTCTGCTTTAAGTGTATTTTCTGTGTTTATTTCAGCATCTTTCAAAATGGAAAGTTCTCTCTGTAATCAATCAGTTAAATGTACAGAGAAAATAATTGCCTCAGATTAAGAGAGCCACCATTTCTAGTTATAGAAAGAGTGCTAAGTAACTGAGTTCACATCCTCTGACAGTGTACTGTGGGGACAGTAAGTCACAAGCAGATTTCATTGACACCTCAGTGAGAAACATTGCACAGGCTATGAAGTTTCCCAGATTTCTGTAGGGATTCTTTACAGCAAGTGTCGACCTTTTATTGACAGTCACATCAAATGTATAATGGAAGTGTAAACCTACAGAGGAAAAAATGAGACTGTTCTTGAAACTCAGTGTTACCTAGTCTGGATAAGAAATGAGTATTGGAATTCAGCTCTAAGAAAGAAAAGAAAATTTTCCTCCCTTACATGGTCCTTTCGCATATTTACCACAAACTGATGTCTATGTCTGCAGCTGCCCATTACCATCAGGTGGAGTTTCCCCCTGCCTCCCCTTTTCCTGACAGCTTACCTTTGTATTTTTTACTGGTCGCATTTGGAAAAAAAACAGCAACAAAAAAAGGTGTTGGCTTATAAGTTCACGTGTTAACAATTTGGCAATAGTTTTGTGTGAGTTCAGAGTACAAGGGTATGCCCCTCAGATGGAAGGAGGTGCAGGAGAGGTAACATCTGTTAGCAAGTTGAGGTAACACTTACTGTCTGCTACATAATGACATGTTAGATGAAAAAACTTAGTTCCTTTGCCTCCTTCCTTCACCTCCCCCTTTCTCTCTGGAGACCCAGGGTGAACAAACATGGCACAACATGCTGTTGTTCCTGTTGTGTACATGGCTCACCTCCTGCCCTAGAGTCTATTAACTCCTGATGATGACAAGCACAAGTGGAAGCTGGTGATTGACGATACTTAGCACCTGCCCCATCTGCTAGGCAGATGGTTGCACATATAAATTTATTACTGCATTGATAAAGGACTTGCTCTGTAGGTAGGGAGCTACAGATGACAAGGTGGGGAAAAGGTGAAGGGACAACATCTGCACCGAGACATACCTGTGTGTGCTTTTTCCTTTTTTTCCCTGCCCCCCATAATCCTGCTGGTGCTCCATTTTTGTGATATACTGTGTCTATTTTTTAGCAGTATGGTTTTTTTGCCTTTTTTTTTTTTTTTTTAATCTCAGTGCCCTATAATGCACTTCAGCTCCTTAATAGGCTGCTTAAAGTTGAAAAAACAGTCTCTCCTGCTTGTTTTTACCTTATATCCTGCCTTTGCATTTGAGGAAAGGAGAAGTCTGAATGTTGAAAGTTGCTGGCACCTTTTTACATTTTGTGTTACTTTTGAGATATGCAGATATTGTTTACAGAGAAAGGAAGGAAGAAAACTTGGCAGAGGGACTCAGGTCATGCCATGGGGAGTAAATGAAGCATTGTTTTTACTCCATGGGGCAATCCTTGAGCTGCTGGATCTGCGTCTTGGTGGAACATTGCAAAACAGACACAGTAGGGGGTAAGAAACCAAGCTTTATACAAATCCAAATGATTTACATAGGTGCAAAGCTGTAGATGCTATGCCCACTAATGAGATGTTTGCTATTTAAAATTCCTTCCTTTCATGAAGTTACGTCTTTGTGGATAGACATCCATATTTTGTCCTCTTATTTATAATTTGTCTGCTGAAATAAATCAAGAAACACGGACTTATAGTTCCCATTAAGTTTCTTAAGCATAATTACTGTATTACAAAGAATTAGATTCTTTGGTGGTGATGGCAAAATATTAAGGATGTAGTTTTCAGATAGGTTGCTTTTATGGTTAATATTTTCCATAAAATTTACTTACTGTTTACTTACCAAATGAGTGGCTAGATTTCAGAAAGTGCCCCAAACATTGGCGTTTGTGTTTTATTTTTGTGCTGCTTAATTGAAAATGCTCATCAATTATCATATTTTTGGCTTGTCAGATAACAGAATATTGTCAAAATACAAAAATCAGATAATATGAGAAAAAAACTTGCTAAATAGATAGTTAGGGATAGTGATGGTTATTCAGGTAACAACTTCCCTTTGCCTGTGAAATGCTATTCAGTGGTAATATAGCAGTATTTCAGTATCTTGTTTTCCTCCTGGTATATAAATGTTGGCTACTGGACAAAATAAAAAGCAATATTTATGCACAAAGGAGATGGATGTGTCCAACAAAGGTAACATCTCATGTCTGAAGAGCAGAGTGTTGTAAATAGAGCGAGTGTACTGTGTTGTACGTTCCTTTAAAAGGGAAAATTGTTCTTGGTGCTACTGATGCTGTTATTATATGCCGCTGCTGAAGGCAGCATGCACATTTGCTAGATTGCGGGTCAACTGTGACCCTCCTCCAAGTAAGCATGAATCCACTGGTCAAGCAACCTCTGTGCAAGCCAGATTGTGTAAGAAAGAAGAAGCTGCTAGCTCAAGCCTTGAGTTTTGCTGCTCACTTAGCTTATGAGCAATATCGTGTATACGTAGAGTGTTGGTTTTCCTGTTCCCCTGTTCTGCAATCTCCAGGCTGGCATTTCTGTGTTTAAAAAAAAAAAAAAGAAGTAGGAATGAATTTACAGATTGTAAATTATTGGGTTTTTTTTAAAAAGAATATTTTGATTTATAAAGTATCACTGGAAAAGTGCAGAGTTTGGGATGTGTCATGCTTAATGACTCATCCATAAAATCTGAAATTCTATAGGATTATAATATAGTTTATGAAAGTAATGAAGATACTATGGCCCTATGAAAGACAAAGGTTGCTTTATTCATATTTGTTTTACAGTTTCCTGGTAAATTAACCATGATATAGTCAAAACTTTTCTTTTAAGTACTGAACAAATGAGCTACAGCTCTAACTAAGGTCCAGTATGCTTCTCTGGTTCCAGATATGCTTCAGCATGTATTTGTCTGGCAGAGTGAGTTATTGATCTATCACACTAACAAAATCAGTCAGCAACGTAATATTTGAACTGTTTCATTAAAGTGAAATAGCCTTAAGTATTTAGACAGACATCTGATGATTAAGGCTTTTCAAACAAGTTGGGTAATGTTCATTTTATTCATTGATTTTGTAAGATGCAATACAGAGTGGCTTTCTGTTTAAACTAGGAGTCACTGCAGAATGTGCCATTCTATTAGCAGAAGGGAATTTTTACTGTTTTAGACTGATGTTTTCAGGGATATCATGCACCTAGAAATACTTATAGAAATGGACATAATATAACTGTGATAGCTATTGCATGGGGATAGATTTTCCATAGTAAACTAAGATATAAATGGACATATTAGATACAGATGTTAATACAGAAACTATTTTTCTTTGCTCTTAGCCATAGTGATATTAACAATTTAGTATAGTTTGTAATGCCTGTAAAAATGAAAATTACTGAAAAAATATGCAAATACATTTCATATCTGTATGTCTTGAAATTGGAATTGCTCTAGGTGCTAGTCAGTAGACAAAACCCCCTCAAATCAATAACCCCAAACTGAGTTCCCATTATTGCAAGCTCAAAATAAAAGAAAAAGAAGCTTAAACAAAGGGAATTATGCAGTGTTTAGCTGAGCTTGTATTAAGTGCTATAGATGTGTTCAATCTCACCTTTTGTCTCAGAGCAAAACCTAGTTCTATCAAAGCGAGTTCAGAAGACTTTCTTCTCCGTATTTGCTTTTAGAGACTTGTTCTGTTGGGATGGTAAATGGATTTGACAGAAGAGAAGTAATTCAAAGCCCATTCACAGGTAGAATTGTTTTAGGTTCTTACAAGCAGAAAACATCCCTCCACTTTCTTTACAGAACAGCATTAAGAAAGGTTAGCGTTAATCTATTTGGAGTAAGTTATCCATCCAGCTCTAAGATTGTCAGTTCTCACTGAAAATATGTTTAGCAGCATTAAGTAGGTGGTAGTGGGCTTTGTTTCTTTATGAACAGGATGATATATCGATTATCTGAAACAAAATTTGCATAGAGGTGAAGGAAAATCATTATTATTTGGTGTGGTAAGGGACAGGCTTTATGGAAAAAGCTATTGCACAGCATTTGTTGGCAATCATTGATTGCCAAGAATTATACCGATCCACCTACAGAAAACGCCAACACAGCTCCAGCTCCCATACTGCAGAGTTCATCAGCTTGCTGGAACAGGTGGGGTGTGTATATGTATGCGTATGGGTGGCTACAGGGGCCTGGCACCACAGCCCTGCTCACTAGCCCTTGCAAATGAGACTGGTATCGCTTTCCTTGAAGATACTGGTGTCCACCATAATTCTACAAGTGTAATTAAATACTCAGTTTGCCAGGATGACCACTTCCAGTGTCATAGGATGATGCAACATCTGCAGAAGCGTTGTCTGCTGCCCCCGACCAGTTATAAAACTGGTCACATCCACATCCATGACAATATTATTCTATAACTACTTTTGCAGACACAGAAAATAGCCCAGACGTTCCAGGAATCTGCAGGTAAATCTGCAGGTACTTCATACTTAGCAGCTGATGGACTACCAATCAATTTATTATAAACTAAGGGATATTATAGACTTTATGTGGCAATTTAGTTTATTGCAGGTGTCAAAATATCTAGTTCATTTGAGGTCAAAGTCCACTTTCCAGTGTGTATCTTTTTCCATTAAACTTTAGCTTTAAAATTCTTTCAGGTTTTTGGACATTTTTGATGTTTATTGAGGGCTGCAGCATGCTGTTTCTAGAGATTTTTCTGTTTTCAGTCATGCATGTGCCAGGTGGACCTCAGTTTTCAATTTTGAAAAAAGGTCTATTAACAGGAAGGGTTCAGTGCCTTTAACTTTTAGTTTTCATAACTGTAGAGTTATGCATACAGTTATGCTTATTTCTGTGCTGAGTAATGCAGCTAATTCAATGACTTGATCTGGCACTGAATCTGTTTACCAGATTTTATCATCATGCACACACATGCATGTGTTTTTATGGGCCAAGCCTAAACTTGTTAGAAGATTGATTCACAGGGTTAATTAATACAAAAACAAGAAACAATTTATTTATTGTTTTATCAGAAATAGAAATGTTACAGTGATAGTAGCATATAAGTGCATAGATGGCTCGTAACCATGACCTGAAAAAGTATCCAAAGCCCTTACTGGTAGACGAGAAAGAATGGTGCAGAGTCCAAAGTACGCTCTTTAACAATAAAGCCTTAATGGAACAATATAACTGTTGTAGGATGTGCATGCCAGTGCCTTAAGTTTTTAACATTCTGTTGAATAAAGTAACATTAGTACATAAAAATTAATACATTAACAATTAATACATAATTCTGAATAGTAAATCACAATGACTTGACCATGGTTTCAAAATACTCAGTTGTGGAAAGATACCTGACTGAAGACAGCTCTTTAATCTAGTAGAATAAAGTTATACTGGCATATAGCAATTGGAAACTTAAGGAAAATATATTCATACAAGAAATAAAATGCTTTTATCATCCAGAAGGTCAATTAATAATTATAACTATTTGTTTGGAGACTTACTAACATCTCTGCCACTCAAAGTTTAACTCAAGACTTAAGTACTTTTATTTACAAAGTAGAAATGCTTTCTTCAGAATTGTTTCTCAAATTAAAAATCTTAAAGGCTCAACATTATTATTCTGATAATCTAGCACAAATTTTTTGTGTTTTGTTTTTCTTTCTTTTAAAACAAGTAATTACTTGAGAAACCAAAGCACTAGTTTATGGGAGAAAAAAACTGTCAAGGAAGATTTAAAAGCCTATTCTTTCTTTGCCAGGGCTAAGAACACTGTACAATAGCTTTTTGTCTCCCACACTTTCTTATTCCATGTTCTATAACGATACTGTAATATATACATATTTTGACGTGTCTTACAAATTTTTATCCCTCCTCTCAATTCCTGCGCTCATACTTCTTCTTGATGCTGTCCTGTTTGAGATACTTCTTAGTAGGTTGAAGAAGTACTCAGTATGTAAGCAATGAAAATGAGCAGAAATTTTTTGCATGTGTGGGATCAGGACAAGCATCATTTCTGTCCCCAGTGAAAGACTGAGTATAAGCTGCCTGCCAAGAATAAGTGTCATTTTTTGCTGTTTTTCTATTACTAAAGAAATACCATACTGAGTTCATTCTCAGTTTGATTGTCATGGTCTCTGAGATAGAGGCTTTGAGACTGGCCTCTCTTTGATCACAGGTGTCTGGAGAAGGTATTTCAGACACTACCATCCCTTTAAAATTCCTGACTTAGAAGTTAGAATACTAGACCATCATATATACAATATCAAACATGATGAGAGCTCCTGATAGGAATAATGGAGTCTGAACTATATTCCAGTCTGTGAATCTACTCCCGGGAATAAGTATAACAGTATCTGTCTTTTAAGGAGTAAGTGAGAAGCATAACTTTTCTTCAAATTTATATTTAGAGTCTGTACCTCAAACATTGAGAGAAGAAAACCTTTGTTTTAAACAGATTATGAACTTGCTGGTACTTAGAAATATTTCTATAGTCTCTCTTTCATATGAATACACAGGTTAGACATAGTAAATGGGGTAGAAAAATTATTTTGGGGAACATGATAATAAACAACTTGTAACTGATGAAAAGCACAAATTTTTGGTGAGTTTTAGTTATACACTGCAGTGCAATTAATTTTATTGTCTCTTGTAGCATAATAATTTGTTCTATTGTTTTTGTTGCTGATCATGCAACCTGCAATTTCTTTTTGTGACTTTTAGTAAAAAAAAATAATCTGAGTAAATAAGTGGTAAAGCATACTTTTTTCTTAAACTTGTTTAAAAATAGATTTAAACGTCAATAAATCAGTATTTCATTGCTGAAATAAATTATATAAACTGCTGTTTAATTTGTGGAGATTTTCAATGTATTTACATTTACAAAATATAAAACAATGTATAAAATATTTCAAAGTTAATAATTACTACTTATTATTCTGAAATCAGGTTATTTATTGATGCAATAAAAATAGAAATAATAATCCTGAAAAACTTCATAAACTTCTGGTTTTGGAATAATTTTTTGTTTTAAAAATAACTAAAAATTCAGTCTGTTAGTGAAAACTTCAATCAGAGATGGAAATATCACTGAAATCTACGGAGACTATTCTATGCTTTTTAGCTGATTTTACTTAGTATATACTATTTTCTTATATTAACAAAGCAGCTATAAACAAAATGAACAAATGTATCCAGTAAATGAACAGCTGTCCAAATACTGTAGAAAAGGATCTCTATTTTGTCATGGATTTTAATGTGAAATCTTTGGAGCTACCAAGCTGTTCAGCAGAATAGTTCCAAATAACTGAGTAGCACACAAGTTAAACCAGTCAACCAATTTAATTGAAGGTCCTACTATGATTAGTGGACCCATATTTATTGGGTGGAATTTGTATGTATAATGTGGAATTTTAGAAAATCTTTTGGCAAAGCACAGATACATCAAACGTTGGTCCAGAGTACACAAACACCACTTGTAATGATAAAATGTACAGCTGTAAACTGCATTTATTAGAAGGATGTGGCAACTTAAGTTGCACAGTTTAAACAAGTTGTAATAAAGTTTGTTTTGATAGCAGTATCTGACAAAATTGACCCTGTCAAGAAAGCTTGTGTCTACACCTACTGCCTTAGGCTTGTGTAGCTGTACTGCAGAAAAATATGTACAGCTACACTGTCATGGTAAATGATAAGACCTCCAAAATATGTCCACAGACTGTGCGGCCACAAACTCAGGTTAAAGTCATTTTGTCATACACTTGTCTACAAAGAGCTGAGGGGAAAAACAAAGGTGAGCCAATTTGATGGAAAACCATGGCTTTCAGTTCATAACACTAATCTAATTTTTTAGAAGTGCAATAATTTGCCAAGCTAGATGACCATCATGACTGTTAACGTACCTGTCTGCCACATTCAATGAGAATGAATGATGCCTGTGAATATTTTTGGCTAACATGCTGCTTGGATGCAAATTCAGTTAAATGCTGGTATTTAGACAATGCTTATCTATGTCTGTGCTTATGTTTGTATTTTAGGATTATTTTTTATTGGTGCCTTTTTATTAAAATCATCTTATATACTGGCTGTACCTCCAGTGAAGTGGAAAGGAAGCATTATTATATAGTAGCATTGTGCGCAAATGAAGTATGGTCTCACTTCATTTTTCCCTCCATCTAAAGCTTCTTGCAGAATGAATATAATGGCTAATATGTACCCATTTTCTTTTGTGTGGAGAGTTAGTTACAGTATTTCTGGCAATAAAATAATTCTCATAACTGCAACATAATTTAACCATGCTTTTACGAATGTTTCTGAAAGATCTTTTTTTTTTATTCTGTACTTGAAATTAAATTTAAAAGACAAAACAAGATACCTAACACCATCTCTGTTTCCTCCCACTATACACTGAAAAGAACATATGTGTCTACATGAAGAATTAGTTGGTTTTCTGCATTTGCTTGTAAAGACTCAGTTCTTCAGTATATATGCACATACTGTAGTTTCACATGTGTAACTTGAGGATTATCAGATCTAAAAACTGGGTATAAATTGTCACGTGATTCTGTGGGTCACATATGTTGATCCTTTTTCTTAAATGTAAACTTGAAGGTGCAGTCAAAATACCTTTAAAAATACTGTTATTTAAGTGAGGGGAGCTTAATGAGTGAAAAGAAAATCAAAATAGCTGCCATGAATATATGCTTTTTGCAACTGCAATTCACCAGTGCTTTTTATAAATTAGCTATATCCTGATTTAAAAAAAAAAAACAACACCCCCCCCCCAAACAAACAAACAAAAAACCCCACAATAATGATAAAGCATAGCAAGATCCAGCAGTGAGGAACTAAACTTGGCAGAGGTGTTCTCTTTAATAGAGTAATTATCCATTGAAATATACATAGTGAAAAGGAGCTTTATTTTAATAACCAACAGTAATTTTGAAACAAAACTGTATCTTTCTTTTAAATTATGCTTACTGAAACATTACAATGTTATCGGGTATTAATGGGGGAAATTTTGCTATCATTGCTAATACATTGATAATTGTGAAGTCCATTTCATCTAACAAAACTGTAGGTCAAAAATACATTTAATTATATGTTACCCCATCTGGATGTGTTTGCTTAGCAAAAGAATGAAAGATTTTTTACGAAAAAAGTACAAAGTACTTTAACAAACTGTGTAATTCCTAAATAAAAATTTACAAAAGGGTTCATCTGGTTTTGGACAGGGAGGTGGGTGGGAGTTTGAGAAGGGTTACTGAATTGTAAAAATCAATGCCATAGAATGGTCATAATTCAGATGAAATTGAGGAGAGGATAATTTCTGCTTCTCAACTGTCTTTTTTGAAGAGACTTGGTCTTGTGACCTGGTTACAGGAAAAATTTGTTCTTCAGCCACTTCAAATTGTTCTAAATAATTGTCATGCATTTAATTGGGAATGACTTTGCCTTACTCTGTAGCTCCTCAGTTAGTAGAAGGGTCTAAAAGGAGTCTCTGTTCCAATTTACTGAACTCACTATTCATTTTCACTCCCAAATTATTAATGATCTATAGTCAGAGTTAGTCTTCTGCTTTTTCTTGCATTCTTATTTTCCAGCTAGTGCAAGTCGTATGAGCTTAACTGTTTTATATAAACTTTTACTGATGTTGCTCTGAATTTTCTTATTTTCACCAATTCCAAATGAACAGAAAGAATACTCTTCATATCTGTGTGCACTAAATATATAAGAAGGTCGTACATTTTCATGAAATGTCTCAATGTCCCATTAAAAATATAGGGATAGTTAGAAAGAGAAATTTAGGCAACAGTATAGCTCCCTAACTTTTATGTAGCTTATTGCAGAGGAAGCTCACTGTACATTAAGTAGGGAGCATGAATTTTCCCAAAAGGGGATTGTTACAGTCCAATGCTAGTAGCAGAAATTGTGCTTGAATTACTGAGGTTAGGGAGACACAGGATTGAGATGCATTTCTCCAGTAAGTGTTCATAGGCCTGAATACCTTCAAGTTCATTGTTCAAGAGGCAACTGTCATGTGCATTTTTTATTATTTTTAAAATATGGTCAAAGGAGAAGCTGCTTCGATCTCCTGTTATTACATCCAGAATACTGATGGCGTGAGTTGGCTTTCTTTTTCTGTCTTTGTGGCTTTGAAATAGTCCTTTCATCCTTGGGGGCATCACTAGCAGGCTGGTTACAGAGTAAACTTACATAGAATGGTGTCATTTCTTCTGCTGCAACTTTTATGTATGGCTGAGAATAATTCATGTGGTTGAGAACTGGAGCTATATCACATGTTGGTGTAGCCCAGGATGCTTACTGTGAGGGCAAAAAAAGGCTTGGGCTTCAAACCCAATTTCAATAAGTATTTTATTATTTTTTCATAAGCCTAAGAATATCTTCACTAGTAAGCTATAGAGCCATACATTTATTCCCACGAGAGCCAGGGGGAGGAAAACAATGAATATTATTTTATGTAATACAGAACGTTCATCAGGTAAGAATATGAGTATGTGCACAAACAGTAAGTTCAGAATAGCTGGAGACTGGAAAGTAGGGTTATGTTTTGAGCAGAGGATGTAACTGAATGTGGTTTTCCAGTGTTATTAATAAACATTAAAAACACTAAATTGTAAAGTGAAATGTGCACAGCTTCACCATCACTTTCTTTGTCTGCAGATGTGCTCTGAAAACACCTCGATCATGCATTGTTGTTGCTATAGGTAATATATGAAATGTATGGATTAAACCTCAGCTAGACTTCAAGCTGTTTACCCTGAGGCCTGTCTGTTTATGAACAGAAGCAGATCTTAAGACAATTATGGAAATTATATTCTTTACTGCTTAAGCACCTACTGACTTCTTAGGCTAGTTAAGAGCCAAGCAAGAGGGTTTTTAGAATTTATGTTTTAAAGCTGAGTTTTTAAATATGTGGGTGTGTATGGAAGACAACCAGAGTTTCTTTGTATGCTTTATTTACTTAAATACTCTTATATTCTGAAAACTGTCCTGTCCTGTATTTGCTACCCTGCTTTTCTGTCCAGAAGGGGCATTATTTATACAAGTGATTCAGTACCTTTCTAGATAGTTTTCAGATTGTTCATGAAAACCTTTAAAGCAGAAAAGACACAAAATGTCCTAGTAGTTATGTGATTATTTAGTGTGTGTATGTACAAATGCTAATAAAGCAGATGGGAGAACTTAAAGTGAAAACCTAAATTTTCAGCATAGATACATAAGAAGTCGTTCAGTACCAATTTCAACTTTGAGCCTGTTTTGTTTGCTTTTTAGCTGAATAAAACAGTAGTTTAAACCTTGTGATATTTGATGAACTCAGCCTGTCAAACAATTTACTCAGAAGAAACAAAGTGAACAGATATTAATACTTTTACTGTGCTATTAATGATACCTAGCTGGAAAACAGTCATGAAACATGCCAGTTTTCTGACAACCTAAGAGATCTTTTTAATATCTCTCTATTGTAAGTTCTCTCAATGTGTTAAATTACAATAATTAACCTTGTGTCCAGAATACTGGATATTAACCACTTGTGGGAAAATTATTCCCCTAAAGGGATTATTTTTATACTTCTTTTAACTAGCTTTTTTGCTTGTGTAAGGAAAGGAAACAGATGAATGGAGAACATGTTGTGCTTTGATAAATAGGAAATTTTCTTCTGTGAATAAAAGAAAATGAAAATATAAATATGCAATCACTGATAATATCCCTGTTCTTCATGGTGAAAAAATTATGTAAGATAAATTCATAATTTAAACTAGTCTAAATATTCTGCATTCCAAATATTTCTGTTAGTGATTAAACAATCTTAATTTTTTTAGAATGGAATAAACTTTTTAAAATGGTTCTTAGAATAACATTCTTATAAACTATTTCCTACTCCAATAGCTGCTCTACATGTTGAATTGAAGAAGTTTGTTTCATAGACTAAGGAATCCAGTTACAGGGCTATAAGGGCATGCCCCATCAAAGCTCACTCCATGGTAGAACCAAAAACCAGACTGGGATCTCTGGATTTAATGTTTGCTGCCGTAACAGAAAGATGAAAACAGATTTATTTTTTTTTTTTAAATATGATTAACAGAAATTAGATCTATGGTTTCTGGTATTATTTACTGGGCCCTGAGTGCTAATACTGTAGAATGTTTTAGTACAAGTAATAATTTAGTCTAGTATTTTCTAGGCAACCAAATATAATAAATCAGTGCATTATCTTGGCAAGTTTCATTGACACTTGTTTCTAGAATGAGTCTAATCTTCCCTTTGTTAAAGCAATCCAAATTACCTCAGGAATTCTAAGGATAGAGAGAAATGAGCAAAAAGTAATGGAAAGGGAAATTAGCTTCTTCTTCATTATACAGGGGCTTTATATATACACTAATGACATTTCTTTGTGTATGCATTAATATTCCCAAATGCAATGATATTACAAACTACTTAACAAAAAGATACAAAGGATCACTATTCAGACAATTTTTTCTATCTGTCTCCTTGATCAAGTGAGATGGTTGTTCAGCAGCTGAAGGTCATGCACGAGTATCAGTGTTCTTCATCCTTTATCATGAGATCATACAATAATTCAGATTGGAAGGAACCTCAGGAGGTCTGTAGTTCAAACTCCTGCTCCAAACAGAGTCAGCTATGAGGTCAGATCAAGTTACTTAGGCCTTTATGCAGTCCGGTCTTGAAAACTCTCAAGGATGGAGACTGCACGACCTCTCTGTACAGCCTGCCCCACTGCTTGACTGTCCTTGGGGTGAAAAAGTTTCTACTTATATCCAGGTGGATTCTGTCTTGTTTCAAATTCTGGCCATTATCTCCTATCCTCCCTCCATGCCTGTGAGCAGCCTGACTGCTGTTTTCATGATGATGTCCTCATAAATACTTGGGGGCTGCTGTTAGGCCCCTCTGAAGATGTCCCTTTTCCAGCTCCCTCAGCCTCTCCTCACAGGGCAAGTGTCCCAAGCTTGAACTCACTCCAGTTTGTCAGTTTCTCTTGTATTGAACAGGAGGTCCAAAACTAGACACTTGACTCCAGTCTCACAAGTCCTAAGGAGAGGTGGTAATCAGTCCCATGGACCTCCTGGCCGTGGTTCTGTTACTACAGCCCAGGATGCTCTTGCCCTTCTTTGCTGTCAGGACACACTGCTGGCTCGTACCCAGCTTGCCATCTACAGGCACCTGCAAGTCCTCAGCAAAGCTGCTCCAAAGCCAGTCAGGTCCCAGCCTGTATCACCTCAGGGACTCTTTCTTCCCAGCTGTAGTACTTGGCATTTGTTTGTCTTGAATTTCATAAGGTTCCAGTTGGCCAATTCCTCCAGCCTGTCTAGATCCCTCTGGATGGCCATCCTGCCGTCAAGCATATGAAATGGTCCCCCATTTTTATTTCATCTGCAAACTTGATGAGAGTGCACTCCATTCACCTCCTCCAGGTTACTGATAAAGATGTTAAACAGGACAGGTCCCAGGACAGACCCTTGTGGTACTCCACTCATTGCTGGAGTGCAGGTGGAGTACAACCCACTAACCACCACCCTCTTTGCCCAATCATCCAACCAGGTTTTTTACCCATCTGGTTGTCCACCCATCCAGATCATAACATCCCAACTTGCATACAAAAATAATGTGGGAAATAATGTTGAAAGGTCCTCTAAAGTTGAGGTAAATGACCTTCACTGCTTTTCTCTTATTCACTGTCCTTTTATCATAGCAGGCAATCAGGTTGGTCAAGCATGATTTACCTGGAGTAAATCCATGCTGACTATTCCCAAACACCATCTTCTCCTTCATATGCTGAGAAATTTATTCCAGGAGGACTCTCTGCCTTATTTTCACAGAGATCAAAGTGAGGACTGTGTTTCTTAGGGTGACCATTTGGCCTTTTCATAAGATGGGTGTAACATTTTTCCTTCCCCAGGTCCGGACTTGTATGGGTTGAGTTCTAGCATGTAAGCCCTGAATTAATCCTCATCCCCTGCTGATAATTCTTCTCCACTTTATCTCTGTCTGTAAGCACAAAGGCCTTGTAGGTGAAAAGTGAGGCAAAGAAGGCAATGAGTACCTCAGTCTCACTGTTGTGGTTTAACCCAGGTAGGCAGTGGGGCACTGCACAGTCACTTGCTCACTCTCCCCACAGTGGGATGGGAGAGAGAATCAGAAGGGTAAAAGTGCAAAAACTCATGGGTTGAGATAAAGACCGTTTAATAGGTAAAGCAGAAGCTGCATGTGCAAACAAAGCAAAAGAAGGAATTAATTAACTACTTGCTGAGCATGACGTCATATGGTATGGGATATCCCTTTGGTCAGTTGGGGTCAGCTGTTCCAGTTGTCTTCCCTCCCAGCTCCTTGTGCACCCCCACCCTATTCACTGGCAGGGCAGCATGAGAAGCAGAAAAAGCTTTGGTGTTGTGTGAGCACTGCTCAGCAATAACTAAAACACCCTTGTGTCATCAACACTATTTTGGTCACAAATCAAAAACACAGCACGATACAAGCTATTATGGAGAAAATTAACTCTATTCCAGCCTAAACCAGTATGGTCACCAAGTCACCCACCCCATTTACCATTGGGCCCAGGTTTTCCTTGTGTACCCTTTTGCTACTAAAGTAGCAGTGGAGGCTGTTCTTGTTGCCCTTGATATCCTGGGCAAGTCTCAACTCCAGTTGAACTTTGGCTTTCCTGATGCTTCCTCTACATGGTTGGGTACCATTTCTAAATTTCCCCTTTTTGTTTGCATATAGCTTGTGACTTTGATGAATTTCTGAAAATAAAATTAGAAATATATTTATGATTCTATATATTAACTATGCTATGTGATAACAAATTTCTATGTTAAGAATTACAGTACCAAGTCCTTCTGTTCAATAAGAAGAAATAATAAACTGGTTTAGAAGAGATCTGAAAGATCAGCTCATGTTATTGAAGAATATTTCAGTAATATCCAGAAATGGAGGCTATGAATGTGACTTCAATTTTATGCTTTCCTCTTCCCCTCTTCAAATATTTTTAAGGTACAAATATGAAACAACAGAAGATCAAAGAAAGTTGTAGTTACGCACTTAAACTAGAATATTTCGCAGTGGACTAGATATTCACTATTTGAGATTTTTTTGTGATGTATAAAAAAATATGACTGTGAAACAGCAGAGAGTACTGTAAGTCCATTTTTTACTTTTGTTAGCTTACTACTTCCAATATTTGCTTCTTTGCACAATGTAGGAAGTAGACCACCTCCCCAGAATATCTCATTAACCTTAAAACGTTCTGACATTCATAGTGTTATTTGATTCTGGTTACTGCTCCAACACTCTCTCTCCTCCTCCCCCTGCCTCCTGTTACTTAAAAGTGAGGACATCTGCTGATTTTGGCCCTGCCCCCCTGCCCCAGAAGAATACAACTTATTTGTATGGTAAGCAAATATCTGAGGATTATGTTGTTAATTCTAACATTCAAAGACAACATTCTGAGATGTTGTAAGTGTTCGAAAAAGATTAAGTAAAACCTACAGAATTTGTGTTTTACTCCAGCCTGTCTCAAATACGCTCATTTTTCAGTGACAAAGAATTGCAGAAGTTATTTGATGTCAAATGTCTAGACTTTGTCAGATAAAACTGATCACAGAAATCCTATTCTGGTTATTTTCATTAATCCATTATTGCTGTTTATCTAATGGGGAGATGCCAAAATATCTTGCTAATAATGAAACCCACAGTAGCTAACAATAGCACTGAGTTAAAAAGCCACCATTTAAGCAAGAATGAAAATGAAAAGACTCCAGAATTCTGGCCAAAAAGTCTAAAAATAACGAATCCACAAATTGTGTTCTGAAATACTCACTAAACAGGAAAACTGAAACTCAAATACCATGGATTCTAATTGAAGCTGGCAAGCTGCACAGTCTGAAAAATTGTGTATCTTTTCATATCTGAATAATGATGTAAAGTGCCTTAGGGATGATGATGATGGTGGTACTTTACATCTAGTCTGAATTATATGATATGCAAAACAATAAGAAAATAGAGTCTTAAACCTTAAAGTATCCTTGTGAATTTTCTCACACAGAGAAAAAAAATTGAAATTAAAACTTGTAAGTAATTTTTTCCTGAAGTAATCAACATTTCAAACTATCAGTGGGAAAAATAAAAGGAATTAAGTGGTTAATATAGAAATTTGTCTTCTATTATCTTATCTAGAGGTTAATAGATTGAAACAGTGGTTTCTGTGGTGCCTAGAATGATAATGCTTTATATTTCAGGTTTTTTAAGGTCTGTAGGATGCATTGATATAGCCTATCAAAAAATCAGTAGCTTCAAAAACTCTAAATTTGCCCTGTTTAGATCTTTAATCAGACTGTATAAACCAGTTGGAGCTGACTTGTTTTGCACAGTTCTCAGAAAGCAAATTCATCACTAGGATTCAGAATACTGAAGGCTAAGTAACAGTAGTTGTGCATGGAATAATGCTAATCAATGATGACAGCAATGCTCATGATATTGAAATGTAGTGTTAAGTACTATAGGACTTAATCTTAGTAGGAGGACATACTGCACCAAACATTGCACAAAATAAAAAGGAATTCCTACTCTGTAAAGCAAGCATGCAATATTTTCATAGTCCCTTTCCATAATCCAGTATCGTCTGATCAGAATTTGTTAGTTCACTGGATTCCTGTTTTTACAAAGTAGAAGTCAGTTCAGCCAGTTTAGTCAGTAAGGAAGAAGACAAAGATCCAGGGACGTGTCACAGAATTATTATTATTTTTTAAACAACTATTTTATCGATAATATGGCTAATAATTCTATAATTGCAGTTATTATAATATATAAATCATCAAAGCCAATGGTAAGTTATTTTTCATATTTCACACCAAAATAGGAACAATCTGGCCAAATTGTTTACGATGTCAGGAAACCATGCCTGGATTAAGTATCTTCTCAAATTGTATCTCTTGCATATGTTTATATTAATTCAATTCGGGAACAATTTCTTCTGTAAACAGATGTTTCCTCGTGGATATTTTGGGGTGCCCTTGCCTTATTGATGAACTACAAACACGTGCATGCATTGCCATTAATCATATATATCGTTTTGAAAATGTTAACCATATGTTACCAATGTTAACCAGGTTTGTTTCTTACAGGCTATACATGTTTTTAGCTTTGCTATCTTTCAGCTTTCTAGATTGATTCTACTACTTGCATGAATTAAAAAAAAAAACAACAAACACAAAACGAAACAAAGAAACAAAAAAGCAACCCACAACCCAACAAAAACAAGCAAACAAACAAAACCCAGAACAACAATAGAAAAAAAGACCACCTTGATGTGGTCATCAGCAGGAGCAGATAATGCTTTGCCTCACCACTTCCTGTACACACAAAAAAGGAAGGGGACTATGACTGTTGGTGTCATTCCCACTTTATTTAAAAATAACTTCACTCAAGGATCTACAAGAAAAGGCAAGCATCAATGCAAACAACAAATGACTAACTTTGTCACATAGGAATAGAGCTTGCAGTTCAAGAAATCTCTATGGATAATCCCATTCAGAGCAGTACTGTTTGCGTTGTTTAAAAACATATAATTATATATTTTCTTTCTCCACCCATGCAGTAGTCTGTTGAATAAGAAGTAAAAAAGTTAAACTCCCCCCCCCAAAATTGGAAATACTGTTACAGTAAGCCCATGGCTTCATTGCTCTTTGTTCCTTAGATTTGGAAAATTAAGGAAAAAACTCACCTGTACAAATATGATTTGGTCTTTGGGTTTAAAAGGTCAGCTGGCTGAGGGGTCAGCTTCTCAGCCTGTAGAAGTACAGGTATGTTGAACATTTTCTGATGAAGAAATAAATATTAATTCTGTAGAAACTGTGGACCTCTATTCTTCCCTACCCATATGGAGGATTAAAGAACAGGGTAACAGACTTCCTCCTTCACCTGGCAGATCAAAAGTGCACATCTCAGAATAATGTCTGAAGGTGTCAGTGTTCACTAAAGGTGAGAGAAAACGCAAGGAAGCGTACATGTCTGATCAGGATTCGTTTGCTAGTTAGGAAGTGATTGGCAGAGAAAGATGTATTAAGCACTCAGGCTCAGAGAAACCAGAATGAATGTACAGCCAAGATTACCATCTGTTGAATATGAAATGCTTGGATCAAGACATTATCGATACATTTCCCCAAACAGCAGGGACAGCAGTCTTTTTTGGAAACAGTATCACAACAGAGTAGGGAAGCATTAAAGATAGAAGCAAAAAGCTGTTCACTAAATTTTAGAGAGCAAATTACTTTATTGGTGCAATTTAACTGTATTTAAATTGTGCTGGATCTATGAAGGACTTTACAACCAATTTCTAAATTAACATGTTGGATTTTTGACAGTTATTATACAAGCATATCATTATACTATTATTATTGCTAGGTTTTGGGGGATCCAATCCCAAGTGGCCTCTGAGCTGTGTTATGTGATCTTTTAGCCTGAATAAAGCCAGAGATTTTTATCATTTTCAAACCTCCATTTCCTGAACTAGCTGACCTTTGACAAACACTAAAGCAGTGAAAATTATGCTACTTCCATATTCAAAGAATTGTTGCAGAAGGTAGAGGGTAGCTCTAACTCATGAGGGTAATGACAGTTGTTTGTCTATGCAATTACTGTTTTCTACCTTCTTTCTTTAGTTGTAAACTGGTATGTGGAAATCAGAACTAGATCATCATCATTCAAGATTAATCACATCTGTGCAATCAACAGCTCAGATGATATCAGGAGCATATAGACTTCCAGAAGGATTAAAGGATCTGTTTTGTCCCTTTCAGTTCTTCCTGCCCTCCAGTTTGATTTTCAATTAGATAACTAAATTATCCAGAGTCCCACTGCCTTTAGCATTGCTGGGAGATCCACCAAATGACTAAAGAAATGTGAAAGTGTGTGTATGAGCGTTATGGGTGTGATATATTTTTACTTCTTCAAGGCTTTTGACTGTCGTGTGATATTCTCCTAAGCAAGCTAGGGAATTATGACCAATGAAGCTGGTATGAAGCAGGTTACACCTGGTTGGAAAACTATTTTCAGAACAGTTACTGAAGTTTTATTACAATATTCTAGAGAGATTTGTCCCTAGTCTGGACTTGCTAAGCATTTTCATTAAAAAGTGAGATGAAAGAAAGGTGTACTTTTATTAAATATCAGATGGTACCATTCTGGGAGAGACTTCGAATATTTTAGAAGAGAGAAGTAGAAACCAAAATGATCTAGGGAACAAAAAAAAAGAAAAAACCCCAACAATTTCATAAAGGTATATGCAAGAAGATTGGCTATAAGATGTATGATGTAAACTTTCCACTCTACTTGTAAGAGTGAGGATCACGTAATGTGTCATCATTTGTGTATTGTTTTTTAAGAAAGATGTCAGGTAAGTGGAGAGAATTTGGGGAAGAACAGCAAGCTCAGAATACTAAGAAATACAATAGAAGCAGAAAGTAAAAATAAATGGGTTTGTTCTAGTCTAGAGAAGAGAGACATCACTAAGAGACAAGATGATAGCCTTCAACCATGCAAAACCATGACAGAAAAAAAAGTTGTGATTTGAAGCATGAGACATTTTGAGGTTACAGAATATGTATTGATTGATTAAAAAATGCATTTCTTCAAAATCCAAGATAAACAAAGGTTTTCTTTGTACAAAGCATTAAAGTACTTTTTATCTAACTGTTGCCAAACACAGTTGATATAAAACTGTCCAGAAACAAAGTGAAAATGACTGTGTTGGGGAGGGAGGATAAAACCTTTCTTGCTAGTTTCATGACTATTAATAATCCAGGATGTTATGTTCAAGAAAATCACAACTTTTTTTTTTTCAACTCTACCTTCTTTCTTATTTGTTTTGTGTACCTGCCCCCCCTCCATTCCCATCTTATACTTTTTTATACTTGGGGGAAAAAAATAAATTACTGCAAAAAATATCTTACTAATTATATATGGCTTCTTTTTTTCTAGAATCTATCCATGTTTTGCCGAATCATTCTGCTTTATATCAGTTGATTAGCAGCAATAGAGGACACTTCCAATGGTGAAAATTTTGGCAAGCAGCACAATAGAGAAGAGCTGCAGAGCAGAAAATGCAGAAGAAAACATTTTTAGGCAAAAGCTCTACAGCAGAGTAGTCAGGAAAATGTTATTTATCTTTATGCCTTTATGATTAAAGTTAGTTGTGGGAAATGTTCTTCATTATACAAATATCTGTTGCTTGATACTTCAGTTAAACAAAGCCAAAACTGTGACCAAAAGGCAATATTTTTCATGTTTTGGAACTGAAGTTCTGCAAAAGAAAACTTACTTTTATACTCCTTTCTCCAAAACTCAGAACCATATTGTTACCACAAGGCTATTTAGTTTCTTTTAAAAATACTGAAAGATTTCAGACTAATATTAATTGTAGTTCTTTCTTTTTGTAGGATAGATGCTAAAAGGGTACAGACTGTAGAATTTCAAGGGTTGTTGGTGAGAAAGCCTTTAAAATCAGGATCTACAGCAATTCTTCTACCTGGTGAAACAAAGAAGTCAGTAAATGTCAATTCAAGGTGATACTTGCAGTATAGTTGGCAGAAGTTTGGCTATGTGGCAGGCGGTGGGAAAGCTTGAGTTTGCTCAGAGTGGGCAGAGTGTGGTTCTGCTCTGATGTAGTCTCTCTGTATCTGCATCAGTGTGGAGTTATAACTGCAAGCTAACATACCTCGCTCCTCAGTATGGCTTCTTAGGCCAGGCTCAGTGTTGTATTAGCGCTGCTGTTCAGCTTCCAGTGAATTCAGAAGTGTTGACAGAGGGAGGCCAACTTTTTCTGTAACACAGAACGTAGACACATTTGAAGACAGAAGGTTTGTTTCACTTAGGTCGTCAAATTGCCATAAAGTCTTCAGATTTTCAAAAAGAAAAATTTTGCTGCCATAATTACTAGCAAATCAACCACTCAGCTGATAATGTTGTGAAATATGTCATGACTTATGTCTGTGTGTACATAAGTTATAATATTATGACAGCAAGGTTTTGTTTTTAGATTATTGACATACTTACCCCTGTTCAGTTTATATACTATTTGGTATTATGAGCTTGTAGTATAATTATTTTATGAATGTAGAAACATCCATACATGTCTTTTTTTCTGCCTTTAACAAAATTTTGATTATCCATCACTCTTTATTGTTTCAAATTGTTTGACTTTACTGTTGAAAGAGCAGACAGTTGACTGGACATAGAATATGTCCTTTAGCCAAAAGAGATGTGTGTTTGCTTGTTAGCTTTCCATATGATGAAGATTTACCATTACCATTACCATTTACCATTAAACTCTCATTATTAAAGAGCATGAAGAGTGAAGTTAAATGCCTGGAGGAAAAACTGCATGGTGGCATTTCTAAACAATAAAGTTGTAAGCTAGCAGGTCACAGGGAAGAAAACTTAGGGTCACCAAATTCACAGCACTAAACATTTTGCTTACTATTGGTATAGCTTATGAGCATTACAGTTTGGATTTCTACTTACAGTTTGCTCTTGATCCAGATCTTTATCTGGTATAAAGAAAATGTGCAAGAAAATTAATAATGCCTTCACTGGAAATATGTCAGTTTACACTAATGGAGCAGAAGCCTCATTATGCCAAAAATGGTTCCTGGTAACTCTTTGTTGCAGCTATACTTAAGTATATCCTGGTTTTATTTCTGTCTGTGTAAAGTTAGAAATAGGCCATTTAAGTCAATTGAGTTGGAATTCATGCCAGTAGAAATGGAAGGGAATGATACCATGAAAGCCAACCCTCCTACCGAAAAATATTTCTTAATGTTTTTTGTTTTCTAAGTGTATTTGTTAAGTACATAACGTATATTGATTCCAAATTTCACATTACAGTATGTTATCTTCTGCATGTGTGTTGGGCAAAGTGAACATACACTATTTTGTAAGCAGGAAAGAGATTATACTCTTGAGAGAAGCTTATCAAATATGATTTGATCTACCAATTATCACAAAGATCCTCTGAGTGTTAAAAAGAAAAAAAGTCGACTCATTTATTTTATTTGTTTTACACACAGTAGTCATACAGCTTCTCATGCTTTCCTCCCCTTGTTAAAAACAGGAAAAAATAAAAACCCTTTACATGGGATATGTATATCTATCTATTACTTATCTCAGAGTTTAAAACAACTCAAGTTCTCAAGTCTATGGCAGTTTGGTACTGTCAAAATCTTGGAAATATACAGCTGTTTAACTTGGGTACAGTAAATATTTTTAGATTAAATCCCAAAAGAAAATAAATAATCCTGTTTATTAGCTGCAATATGTTGTACAGGTGTCTTGTACAGTAATAGTGTACTTTATTAACCTGTTTCGGAAGTAGTATAACCTGATCTTTGTTTCTCTTTTTGATTTCAATATGCTATGCTCAGTTACAGAAAAAGCAACAGTAATTGAAACACTTAAAGTGAACGGACCAAAGTTAACCATCTGTGAAGTATCTGGAGTATGATGAAAGGGATCCTCCAGAAATAATTTAATATGAGATGTCATTCCAGCCCTGTCTTGTGCTAGAAAGGAGGCAGAAATACATAAGTTATGCAATAAGGTGTTATGTGGTCCCTTCAGCAACATTTCTTCTTATTCCCTTTACAGAGCCCAGGATAGTGGAGGATTAGAATAACGAAATGTTAGAGCTGAATAATGGTAATCTATGTGCTGGTCTCTCACACCTAACAAGGCTCTGCATCTTTGAAAGCAGAACCTGCAGACCTAGGCAGAACCTACAGACTTGAGCTGGAAATAAGACAGATGCAATAAAGGACCAGGAATGCTCTCTGAGCCAGTAAAATGGAAAAGTAACCAGTTTTGTACAGGACTTCAACATTTCTTGCAGATGAGAGTTCTTGGAAGGTCAATTCAGAATTTGGGAACAAAGAGCAGAGGAATTGTATTTCATGCAAGTCATTACTTATCCTTCTTGCTCTACTTTTAACAATGCAGCAGTATCACTGGCTTCAGGAGTCAACTGTATGCTGGCAAGAGTCACTTTAATCAGGCATTTATGAGCCACATTCTCAAACACTGGAAATCAAAAAGCTTCATTGATTTTAAGAAAACAAAACCAGATGCAGATCTGAACCCATTAATTTAAGCATACGTAGGTAACTAGGAAATTAATTCCCTCTGATGGGTCAGGGATGTGGCTTGGCCAGTGTTATGTTACTTATTTGCCTGTATATTCATTCTAAGTCTTCTCCATTTTTTCAGGGTGCTTTTCTCTCTAGAACTTGTCTGTACATGTCCTCATTGCATCACACTGCTGAGGTCTGCAGGCATTCATCCAGCCTGCAGATGGGTTCTGATCTACTAGCTGCCACCCCTGTGGATGGTTATGTATCTGGTACATGTATGAAAGAAATCAGCTGAGAATGTATAATATTCTTTTTGCATATTTTCAGCATATATATTATCTTAATAAAGCAAATATTTTAACTCACAATTTCAAACAGATTAAGACTATATATTTAAATATATATATATTTTTATATATTTAAAATATATACATATATTTTTTAAAAAAGATGAGATAATGTAATCCAAATTTATTTGTACAAATGTTGGCTCAGAGCCCTGATCTTACTAAGAGATGTTAGTACACCGTTAGTTACAAAGACTAGAAAAAGGAGAGTAAAAATGATGTGAATAAAAGCTAAAATAGGATTTAAAATAAAACACAAGTGAGTGCGACGAAAGAATAATCTGGTATTTAGTCTTACGATGTATACAGCCAGCATTTTGACTAATCCATTTTTTTTTTGTGAATGGACAGAAGAGAAATCAATGTTTAAGCTGTGATGCATTTATAGCATGGGGATGTTTGTTCAATCTGATATTTTTCGATTATATGCATCTTTAATTTTTGCCTCTCCATCCTGCTCCACTTTACTGAAATCTTATTGCTGTGTTACGCATGAGCATTTCCAAATGCTCTCCTTTGGAAGACACAGTAAGAATAAGTTTCAAAAGCCACTGTCCAGTACAGATTCTAGTTCAGTAGCTTGTTTTAAAGAAGGCATGATACATAACATCCTATCACATATACTGCCAATTCTTTGCAGACAACTGCTGTTGATAAAGTTCAGTGTATTATTCTCAAGATGTATCATCTTAAGGCAGAGATATCAAATTTACAGTAAAGCCTTTGCAAATACAGATTACAAGGTGATTTTCAATATATTGAAGGGAATGAAAAATTAGTGGGATTCTCCATACTGATAAAAATTTAAAAGAATAACTTGCACTTGTGTGTGGTGGTGATCTTTCCATTTTAACATCTGAAGCTCTGGGTTGCAGTTTTCTGGTGGCTGAGTGCTGGCTCATCATGTGCACCTTTGATTACTTCACCACTTTGCACCTTTGGTTCTTTTATTGCTATCAATAATAATAAAAAAAGCTTGATTAGTAAGGCAGCATACAAAGCTCTGGCATGGAGTGTAAGTGAACATGTTTAGGGGATTAGGGCCCCATTGATGGTCTCTGAGCTCTACATACTCCCATTGTCTGTTTCAAGTATCTGGGAGATTGGGGTTTCACTTTTAGTTTGTATATTGTCTCAGATTATAGTTTTCAAAATAGCTCATCCCCCAAAGTTAAAGCAAAAGTAACCAAGTGCCAGGACAAGAGAACTATAAGTAGTGTGATCTGGAACAGACTTTAGTCCTGCTCCTTGAAAGCTAATATGATAGAAAAATAACATTAAATGTGGCACTGAAGTAGATTTCCTGACGTAAATCTAAAGCTCGTTTGAATTCATGCCTTGATTCTTCTCCAGAGTTAAGGAAGAAGTAACAAATAAGTCTGATCTGTCCAACTAGCACACTATCATGGTTGCATCTCCACTAGGGTCGCATTGCCAATTTCTCAAAGGGTGTGTACACTCTTATCACCAGAGTATTTGAACTCAGGGCATATAACTGTGCATTGCATTTCAGTTTAGAGATGTACCATTTAAGTCTCACAACTACTGGATCATGTTTTCTGAGTATAACTGAATTTCTATTGCCTTACTGCTGATAGTATTCTAAAGGGAAGAAAGAAACTTCTTCAGAATGGTTGTTTCTTCACTCCCTGCTTTTTTTCCTGCTATTTCAGGCTACTATGCTAGAAAAATCAAAGAGAATCAGAGATAAGCTTCAGGAATGAAGGTGGCATGAGGTGCTATGAGGATGTGTGTAGCTTTCCCTTTTCCTTTGCTTATTTAATAGATACTGATATCCAGAAAAGTTCAGCATTTGTGTAGGAGAGTTAGATTGGGAATCTGGCATGAAGAGATCTTAATGAAGCACAGATAGTGGCATATACCTGTTCTTTACAATGTAATAATATTCACAGTATTGCTCAAGCCTGCCATGTTTTTATGCACACTCCCTGTTCACTTCAGAGTGAAGAGAGCAAAGCTTGTTTCCTCGTGTTGTCATTTGAGTTTTTAAAAGCGCAGGCATGAGATGGAGCTATCCCTGGGATTTTTTTTTTTTTGTTCTCTTTTGTTTTTTGCTTGTTTTCCCCCTCAGTTAATACTTTCTACTACCACTGGAAAAGCTCCTCCATGAGACTTGCCTGGAGTTCTCACACTTGTTTTCTCCCTCTGCCTCCTAAGTAAGAAGCATTTTCTTTTCAGCATTCTTAATGTTCAAAGATATTACTGAGCCACAGGGAGGCAAATCTGCTTTCTTATATAACAAAACCATATTACAGGAGTCAAAACCAAACAAAAACCCAAACAAAAACTAATAAACAAAAAATACCCCTACTTCCCTACTTCTTGTTTAGAGAGATATTTTTTAAAATATATTAAAAAAAAATCACGAAGGCTCAGTTAACAGTGGCAGATACAGAAGAAAGGCAAAAATTCTGAGTTCTGATAGTTCCTGGTTTCTAGCAAGAAGAGTTGAGCTTGCTTACTTAGTATATTAGTAAGGGCATTCTGAATCTCTTCTCACTCTCCAGTTCAGAGAACATTCCCTGAAGTTTTGTTGCAAAACAGAATTTTCCTTTCCATCTTGTATTTGATATTTTATTTTATTTTATTTTATTTTATTTTATTTTATTTTATTTTATTTTCTAGATTGGAAAGGATGCAGGAAAGAGGTGAAAATGTTAAGAGAAGCCCCTGGAGAAGGCAGTGTTCTTTACTAACCCAGGCTTTTGCTAGTGAGAAACAAGGCATTACTGGGGCAGAATTGGCAACTCCTTGAGACATTAGTGCTTATGGTGAAACCAGAACCTGCTTTATAGTAATAAATACACAAGCTGTGCAAACCATTGGCTTATTTAGTTTTACTTTTGTGTTTCTGAGTGCAGTTGTTATGAGTAGATAAAGTGGAGAATGGGATTGGTGCCAGTTCAAGATAGACTTTATTTGTATATGCTATTCATAAGATGGAAAATGGATTGGTAACATCATTGATTAATATTAAAAAGGACTTTAAATGTCTCAGAGAAAGGTGAGTTTATCCAATAGAGAAGAACAGCAGATCAGTTAAATGGTTAAAGGCAGAGTAGGTTTGCAGCTAGTGAGTAAAATGTTGAGAATATTCCTCCAGCAGTATCCTGTTACACAGTGTAACAGGATGCAGTGATGGTGAGAGAGGTTGACACAGTCAAAGTCCACCTGATCAACTTGGCTAAATCTTCTACCATTAGAATGTAATGTTTCAGAAGAAAAAGAAGCTTCAGTCTTGAGAAAGTGATTGAATACTAAAAGATTTATTATCAAAGGAGAAAAGAAAAAGTACAAGATGGACTAAACTGTAAATAATTTAGGAGACAATGTAAAGTAAAAATCAGCAGGTCTGAAAAGGTTGCATGTCCAGCTGATAATACAGGAATGACTGACTTATAAAGAGAGTTTGGGAGCAATTCAGTTCATTCTAGAGTGTAAATATAGTGGAAAATGAACTTGAGAAAAACAAGGTGGAACAGACAGATTCCTTTATTTCAGAAAACAGAAGATAACACCTTGAAAACAATTAAATATAGAACCTAGGAAGGAATTATTGCTGTATCTATGATAACATTTTCCTGTGGAATGATAGGATTGTTTTCATTTTTTTGTTGGATTTGTTGGTTAAATGTTTGGGTTTTTTGATAAATATCAAGACAATTAATTAATGTTATTTCTTCTGAAAACTCCCATTAAATTCAATAGGAAGAGAATGATTTTTAGTGTTATTTAGATTTACAATCCAGAATGGTATGGACATGGATAAAGAAACTGGAGAATGGTTCTTGCATATTCCCACAGTGTACACATACACTGATCAATTGAGGGAGATTGATGTTCTCTCTGAAGCTTTATAAAATGAACATTGTCTCTTGTATTTTTATGTTTGCTAGCTCTATTGCTGTTTGTTTTGGGGGTACTCAGCAGAGCTTCCCTGAGAAAGACAATGTTTGTTTTATACTTATAAAGAAGAATCTGATACCCCACAAACAACTCCACTGCAGGTGGCAGAGTCAGTATGCTCACCCCAAATGTTTTTCCCTCTTAAAAAAAGCCGCAAAAAAAACCCCAATCAAACCAAACCAACCAACCAACTAACCAACAAAAGACAAAATAGAAAAACAAACCCAAAAAACAACTTCAGAAAATTTTTTTGAAAGGCTGCCAAAAATACTTTTCTATTACAACTAAAACACTGAAAGGCAAAAAGAAGTGACTGAATAGAAGGAAGAAATGCTGCAATTACCTAGGAAAAATGACAAAGCAAAGAAATGTTGGGGTTGTATATGTGACTTTGTTTACAAGATCTTGACATAAAATTTGTCTTTACTTTCTATGGATTCAATTGAAAATTGTTGGTGTTTGGGGTTTTTGTTTGTTTGTTTGTTTGTTTGTTTTTAGTATGTGTGTATTTTTTTAACTTTCCAAAAGAAGTGTCTAGTAGTTGTTTTTTTGCCCCTTATATTTACATAAATATATGTACTGTAACACAATAATTTGAATATGCACAAATATGGAGTAATTTATCATAAGTAGTTAAAGTGCTAGACAAATTCTCAAATTTAAAAAAAAAGGAAAATTAATGTTAAATTCAGGACTATATTTGAAGATGAGAAGAGCAGCAGAAAGAGGTGTGGAAATCTGAAGTCACTCTTAATTTCAGTGGAACTAACTATGGGTTCAAGTCAGCAAAATAGAGAATGTGAAGTTATACTTGGAGGCAATACTTTTCTTCTTCCTTGTTTGTTCAATTATCACAAGAATGCATTCTCTGTTAAATAAATGACATGTAGAAAATTAATGTACAATAGACCTAAAAACATAGTTCATAACACAGTAATTTATTTGCTTATGATCCTAGTAGTATAGTGCCAGAATTGATCAGATTAATTTTGTTAGCAATTATTGTCCTGGCATTAACAAATCATTCTTTTAGGTCATCAATTACTCTACACATGTGGCTACAGCTGAAAGATTAAGGTAAAAAACCCCAAAGCCCAGTCTTCCCCAGATGTTTCAGTGTTGGCTATCAGGTATCGCTAATTCCTTTCGGCAGGCCTAACTCTAATTTGTATGAAAATCCAGATAGAAATGATAGTAACATATTAGCTGTACTGGGGAAAACGTTAAGTCAATTATAGTCCTGCAAGATTTATAAGAACTAAAGTGAGTTTAAATTTGAATTGTCAAAGGAAATTTTACATGCATTAACCACTCAGTAATATTCATCCCATGTATTTAATTATGCACTGAGTCTTGAACCACCATCTCCAGAGCAGCGTAAAAAAAGAGTTTTCCTAAACTACTGTTCATAGACATTGCTGTGAATTACACTTGTAAAAGACTTGGAGTTTTGAAGCTGAGGTCTCGCCAAAAAACAACCAAATGTTAATACACTTTCATTCTTCTCCTGGCGATGTGTATTACGGTAAGATAGACTTCACCTCATTCCCTTGAATGTTCAACTAGGCAAGTGTTTCAAGTAATTTAAGGTTAAAAGATTGCATATGCACATCCCAGCATATTTGGTATTATTTTACTTACTATGATATGCAGAAAAGCATAATTTGGTAAAGAAGTTAGGAAAGCTGTCTCTGGCATAATGAAACTCCTTTTAATCTGCAATTAATAACCCCAATATTAGGCAATATTTTTGCAATGTAACTCCTATCTGTTATGAATCATTAATGTTAAAAAATATTATCCATTACTAATGCAAAACAGCTTAAAACAAAGTGGAATTAAAACTGTTAACAAAAAAAATCTTTTAGAAATTTTAAAACTTGTTGATTTATATTCAAGGATCAAAGTTTTCACTTCTTTATTCAACCTTCTCATATGCCATTTCAGGGGTATATGTTCCAAGAACATTTCAATTCTCAGTGAAGTAATTTGCAACCTAAGCCAAATTTCTCAAACTCAACCTGTAAGATCTTCTCTTTTGCTTGCATGTGTGAACTGTATGCACTAAAAGCATAGTGAAGTGGTAACTCTATAGCATTCTGCTCTGAATAAAATGGCATTGATGCAAAAGGTTTATTGGATTCAGAGGGGTGTTGCAGGGTCACACATTTGCAAGATGTGTATTTATGTCTATTTTAAATGAATATTCTTGCAATACTGGACCAGAAAGGCAGAGTGGAGAGACAGCTGCAATGTAAATACAAAATAAAAGGTTTATGTTTTCCTAGAGCTTATATTATTGGTACAGATGCTTGAAGATGAGTACACTGAAGAGGAAATATAAAAATGTTGAAAGATTTATTCAGCACACTCAAACTGTGAGCAAGCACAATGCAAATTCAATTCACCTTAATCAGAACATTTCATAGGAACACACAAGTTTTGATGGAAATATTGTTGATAGGTTTCACAGCTTAATTCCCAGACAGAATTCCAGGTTATTATAGAAGAAAGTCACCCAACCTGGAATAATTCCCATGTCTGAGACAAACTGCAGATTTGAAGCTCTACATTCCTACATCCCATGTTAAAAAAAAATTAAAAGACATCAAATAAAAATTCGGGGACAAGAAAGAAAACTACCTGGCTTTTAAGGCAATCCAAGTTAGTTTGTCTGGAATTCTTGGGACAGAAATAAAAAAATAATAGTAGAAATGTATTATACCCTTTCTATATACTTTTCTTGGAGATTTAGCTAAGAAAATTATATTCGTGTGTTTATTTGTTCTGTGTGCTCACGATTTCCTGTACATGATGAAATTAAGACAAGAAAGGCTTGGTTTTTTCTACTGTAGGCAAATGGTGTAGCAGTAAAACTCCTGTGTCCAGTACATCTCTACTGATTGCATTTGCTATTGCATTTTTCTCTTTTTCTTTAGACAAACACTATCTGTGTATAAAAATATATTACTGTGGATTCTGTCTTCCAAAGCATTTTAAGTAGCTACTTATTATGGTTTAATTTGAGAGACTCCTATGCCTAATAAGCTTTCCATTTAAAATCCAAGCTCTGAGTTTTATAAAAGCTACGTGGTCTACATGTAAACACTGTGTAAATAGCATCTGAATAAAAGGCAGGCACACACATTAGGAGCTGCCAGAATTGTGTTTGTTGTGGCTGCTCTGCTAGCTGCCGCTTGAACAGCTGAAGTAGAAAAGTACTGATCGACTAGTGCCAGCTCAAGCAAAAAATATGCCAGTGTAGAGAAAAGTTAGAAACAAACACAGAAATGGGTTCTAGGAAGTGTGTATGTCTGTTGGTAGAGGGGCAAGACAGAGCCATTTAATATGTGGTTGTGAAACAAATGTTTGCTTGTGATTTAATTTGGTACAGAAATAGCGAATCTGGTTCTTAGGTTTAGGATCTGTCAGATGATACTACTCCTCACGGTTTTACAGAATCTGATACACCATTCTGACTGCAATATTGTTTGAAAGGGTTTTTTATATTTTTACAGTCTAATAGGTTGCTAAAACATTATGACTGAAATGCAGATTGTTTCATGTGGTATAATACAGCAAGAATGTATGTGTGGCAGAGGGGTTGTTTTGCCTAGAAACTGTCCATGATAAAGATGAATGTGGGACTACAATGTCCAGCACGTTATCTGGAGAATATCTATTTAAATGAGAAAAAGAGGTCTTAATTGCTAGTTATGGATTGAAAGCTTCTAATGGCTTTTGCCTCACTGTCCAGTTTTGTTATTTGCTGGGAAACTGCATGTTTGTATTTATCTGCTCTAAGCAGCAGATTATGTTTTACTTAGAGAAATTGAAAGTAATCAATGTTAATATCCACTGGCAAAGATTAATGTGTTATTTAAAACGGAAAAGTCTTAAGGAAATTGGAAATAATACTAAAAGTTAGTTTGTTGGTTTTTTAATGAAGTATCTACGAATCAATTTGTAGGTATACTAAAGTGTTCAGATAGCATGACTTTCATAAATTAACATCTATAGTAAGTCCATTATAGTATAAGTATAGTAACAGTGTAATAAGGCTTTCAGGCTAACCAGTGATCAAACTACCTTTCCTTTTTATTTCTTTCTTTTTTTTTTTTTAAACTTAGTAGTAGAGAACAATATTAGAGAGGTATATACAATTAAATTCTATTGTCTGTCATATAAACTGTTGTGGTAGCATGGTTTAGCTCAGAGACAGCAAAGGTGTAAGAAAAATGGAAGAACAATTTGTGCAATGAAAAGTTAAAAAAAAAGTCAAGAAGATACTTTTGGATGCGTGTGATAAAATGGATTGCTGAGGTGCTTATTTTTCCTTAAATAGGAGGAAAGCATTGGTTTTAATGGAAAAAAGATGTTCTAAAGATCTTGAGTTCTTTTGAAATAAAACTGCAGCTAGCAATTTAACCTTTGTTTGCAAATACTTTTTAAAACCTGGAAAAATGCCCCAAGTTCCTAAAAGAACTTACCAGGTTAGATCTTTCTTTTAACCTAGGGAAATATGTTACAGTTGATCCTTTTTCAGCTATGATTATTCTTTAGAAGACAGAAACTTCTTCATTAAGTAAGAAAGAAAGTATACAGGAAAGGGGAAGGATACTGCAATATGTATACTTATATGGTAAGATAGGTTTTTCAGTTTTGTAAGTTTCTGATACACAAAGAAAAGATGAAACAAGCTCCTCTAAAGAGGAAGAGTGAGGGTAATTAAAACACCAGTTTACTAGGGGGATATAGTAAACTAAACATTGCTTAGAGCCTAAACCATACTATTTTCTAGAAGACATACTTTTATCTTGCTTCTGGGAGGGGGAAAATCTTCAATTTGTACATTCAAGGAACTGTCTGGAAGATGATAATGGTACTTTCTGGCCAGAGAAATTGAGTCTGAGTATTTTTGCTGAACATGTTTCTTTTTATATCAAATAGATACTATCATTACAATGCCTGCAAGTAATTGAATTAGTGATAATTATGGACGCTTTAATGTACATCCTGACAGCATTAAATTCTCTAACAAAATTTGAAGGGTTAAAGTAATGAAACTCTCGATGTAATTTGTCTAGCAGACTGATGGGAAATATTAAATGAATATCAGCTTAGTCAGACTGCTTCTAATACTCTTGCAACGCATGTTCAATCATGCTGGTTAGTGAGTCATTGATTTGTGTTGGGAGACTAGTGATGAGCTGAAGAAAGTAGAGTATGACTGGAACAGAGGAGCAATTGCTTTTCCTGAGCCATCATGACTGATGCAGATCCCTCAGAGGCCTTCAAAATGCCTAGCAAGCAGCACGATACTGGTTCACAAAAGGAAACGTTGGCCAATCGAATGGCTTGCATTCATTGTGTTACTTTTAGATCATGTTAATAAGTGAATGACAGCCCTTATTTACTCATAGCAATCACATCTTAGAATGTTTCATTTGTGCAATTATGGCAACTAAGGGACTTGAAATTCAGCTAGAAACAAAGTGTCAAGTCTTCCTGCTCAAGCTGACAGATCTCTAATCAGTTGTCAACTTATATTTACTTTAAAAGACTTTATTGCAGGATATTGAATATTTTGCAAGGAGAGCTGATAGCTATGGACTTCATGCTATTAATCGGTTGAGAACAAGGTGGTAATAAGCTAAGTTCTAGTCTTTTGAGGGGCAAAGGCCTTATTAATAAACTCAGCTGAATTTTAACCATCTCTTTTTTGAAATGTTATTGAAGGTGTCACACCAGTTAATTAATTGAAATAAGTACTTGATATTGAGCCCTAGAGAAAATGTTGGTAATTATTGCAGCTCAAAATTTAGTATTTGCTTTAGAGTTTAATTAACAGCATTACGATTTGTGTCATAGACCAGCTCTAGACCTTGCCACTTTCAAACTAAAAACCTTAGCACTGCTTTGACAGTTTTGGTGCCAGACAAAGCTTTTCTGATTGGTTTGTTCAGGCAAATGGGAGAAATCAAGGGCACCTGTTTTGCCTCTGGAGGTGGGGTTTAGGCATATATGCCTAAGAAACAGTTTCAGAAAGCTAATCTAGTAGCTACCTTACTCTAACCTTGACTGTGTTTTGAAACACAAAGTTACCTATGAACTAAGTTAAAATGCACAGTTACAAAACCATTTCAGCTGGAAATCGATGCTCAGGTGACATCCAGAAATAAGGCAAAAAAAAGCAGTTAAGTTCTGAATGCTCCTAAAACACATGAACTCAGCACATAGGTTAAAGTCAGAGTAGAAACCACAGACATTTTCATTCAAGCATGGCTACTGGAAGTTGTAGGTACTATATTTAGCCTAAGGGGATGCAAGTCCAGATCTTCCAGCTTTTCCTGGTGAGAGCTATCATCATCCTGTAGCTGTGTGCTGCGCAGCCACTATCAGGAGTTACCGAAAGAGAGAGAAGCAGAGTGACCTTGACTCTGTAGCCTGTTAGGCCTTCAACTAGGGACAGAGGTCTGCTTTCTAAAATCTGACCACAGGTCCGTTCCTCCCCTTCTAGCTGAATGCTTACCATTCAGCTAGAGAGGTAGAGCATGTTCCTGATCTCTCCCATAATCAATAAGAAAAGAGAACACTTGCATGACATCATTTGGGAAGGAGTGGGGTTGTGTATGAAACGCTCAAAGTTTGAACACAGACATGATGACCTGAGCTATCGGTTGCATTCCATAAAAAATAAAGTAAAACATTGCTATTAAGTTCTCTATTCTGGGATACAAATTCTGTACCTAGATTAAGCTAAGTCACCACACATTTTGTCGGTGCAACTTTCATCTTAGTAACTCTGACTACTTGTAAACCAGAATTTTCATGACACCATTTCAATTTCTTTTGAATCTGGGATGATAAAATCAAAATCTTGCAGTGGATCAGTACTGAAGGTCATGGCAAGAAAGAAATGTAATAATGCAAATTGTCACAAACTTTCTTGTTCCCTGAAAAATGCTGATACAGCTTTATGGAAATAAAAGATTCTTTTTAAAACTGGTGTGCATAGCAGAGCTCAGAAGACATGTACTTTCAGAACAAGTTAAGTATTTCTAATAGTGAGTCACGATGACTTGTCACAGACAAACAAGCAAGTCTAAAAATGTCTGCTTTTGTTTGAAATGCTTTTCTCCATATCTTAACATTTCCACACAGGTTATTTTCTGCATATGGCAAAAAGTGCATAATTCTTTTTACTTCTACTTGCAACATTAGTTATTTCTCAGTATTTACAATATGGAAAATTAAAAATATGTCTTTTAGTTAGATATTAGAAAATGATACTTTTTCACAATCAAATTGCATTTGGTCAATAAAAGACTATTTTCCTTTTTAACTTAAGATTGTGCAGTTACTAATAGTGAGCAATTCATTTGGGAAGTTATTGTGAAAGGCAATGTTTTCAAATAAGTCTCTTTGCCTAGAAAAGGGTTGTGTATGTGTCTGTTACAAGCTGTGAGGTTTTAAGATATTCTTCATTTCAGAATGTATGAGGCAGAATTCTTCTGATGTTTATAGCCTTTAAAATAAATTGTTTCAATTCTCTTAGAATTGCTTCCTGCAGAGAAGAACCTCATAATTAAAAACAGAGACTAGGATAGAACTGCAGTGGAAGTGCTTTGATGTGTCGGATAGTCGATAGATTTTCTTGAGATAAGATGACCTATAGTTATTGATAATACTTTCTAAGCCAGATTTGCAGAACTACCTGGAGTTAGCTTGTTTTACATTTCATTTGATGAACAACAGAATATTAAGCATGAAGGGTGTAATTATACTATACAGAGTAAGTCAGGTTTACTGTCTGGGATGCTATTCAAAACACTACACAAATTTCATTATAATTGCTTATCTCCTGTTTGGGTAAAAGTTGATTTCCTTTAAACTTTAATGATTTCTTTTCATTTTTTTCTTTTTTTTTTTTTTTAATAGGTAGGCAAACTTTATAAGGATGAATGCCTCTTTTATGTTGCTTTTAAATTTCTTTGGCTGTCCTTTAAAAAAAACCCCAACAAACAAAATCCCCCAAACAAAAAAGCATGTGAAAATATCCTAGTAGGGCAGAAGAGAGTTCAAAGTAGAACAGTATGTGTAGTACACAGTTTTAAATGTTGTTTGTATTTCAGTTTCTTAGCAGACAGAAAATTGGTGAAAACTAGTCTTAATTACTTGAAGTCTTCCCATCCTGGAAACTTCAGTTTTGTTCTTTTTCCCTCTGTAATCTTGTATGATACAATGCCCTTTTATAGTCTGTCAGTTGTGTTCTACCAGCAAGTAGTCATATATAACTTGCAATTTGTATGTTTAATAGGGTAAAGCATAATATTTGTGAAACAGGAATGATATATCATAGCAGGCATTTGTTTTCTTACAAATTAATTTTTCCTACTGTATACTGAGTTATTTGCAGTATTGCTCCATGATTAAGGATTAGGTTGAGTTTCTATTACAGTCATCCTTTTGAACCTTATATTAACATCAACAAATAAATCACTGCAATTTCAAAACAAAGTTTTGTGAATAAGGCCAGAAATTATTTTGTATCATCAGATTAAGTTTCTGGGTTAATAAACTTTCGGGGGTGTAACCCCTAGGTAAAGCAAAGCTGGTATAGCTCCATAGGTACCTTCAGCTTCATTTTTTGTGCTATCTTTTTATAAATTAGTACTTTTTTATTTCCTAATGTTCCTTTTTTTATATTCTTGTTTGATGGACTGTTTGGTTCAGTCTTGCAGTGTAAGTAACACACCAAGACATGTCAAAAACATCCTATTCTCCAAAGTCTTATTTTATTAGACCACCTGAAGCTGAAGACGTTTTTTTTTTATCAGTGAAAACAAATAATTTCTAAGCAACACGGAATATAAAGTTCTGAAAATGCATCTTACCACTCCTCTTTAACATCCTTTCCTTCCAGACTATTTATTCAAACAACCTTCAGTGGCTTCCTATATGGAATAAACTCCCCCTTTGAGCTACAAAAACTTCTCTCAGCTAAGCAAGTTTAGTTGCTCTTAAGAAAGGACAAATATTCCTTTTCCTCTAAAGAGTTCCACTTGACCTAAAGCTCATCAGTCAGAAAAACACACTGTCATGGTTTAACCCCAGCCAACAACTAAGCACCACACAGTCGCTCACTCACTCCCCCCTGGTGGGAAGGAGGACAGAATTGGAAAAGTAAGAAAACTCGTGGGTTGAGATAAAGACAGTTTAATAGGTAAAGCAAAAGCTGTGCATGCAAGCAAAACAAAGCAGGGAATTCATCCACTACTTCCCATGGGCAGGCAGGTGTTCAGCCATCTCCAGGAAAGCAGGGCTCCATCACACGTAAAGGTTACTTGGGAAGACAAACACCGTAACTCCGAACGTCCCCTCTATCCTCCTTCTTCCCCCAGCTTTCTATGCTGAGCATGACGCCATATGGTATGGAATAGCCCTTTGGTCATTTGGGGTCAGCTGTCCCAGCCGTGTCCCCTCCCAGCTTCTTGTGCACCCCCAGCCTACTCACTGGTGGGGTGGTTTGAGAAGCAGAAAAGGCCTTGACTCTGTGTAAGCACTGCTCAGCAGTAATGAAAACATCCCTGTGTTATCAACACTGTTTCCAGCACAAATCCAAAACATAGCCCCATACTAGTTGCTATGAAGAAAATTAACTCTATCCCAGCCAAAACCAGCACACACACACACTGCAGCTGAGCAGCTTTGCTGAGCAGCTTTACACTTTTGAGCTGAAAAATACATTATACAGTATTTATATGACAGACTAGAAACAAACAAATCTTTAAATTGTACTTTCTGTCATTATGTTTTATCACCTCTGTCCTTGTAACATTAATAATAGAGATACAGTCAAATATAGCAAAAATTTTGTTACCATCTTTAATGTACCTGTTTGAGGAAGATCTGTTTTCCTTTTGGACACAGAATTTATCTATGATTTGCATATGTTGTTGGTGTCAATGTCTTAGCAAAGAGTTTAAAGTTGCATAAATCTTCATCTGCTTTATAATAGTTAATATGAAAAACACATAAATCTTGAGAGACCTAATCTTTCCTTTCTGTTCAGCTGAAATTGTCAGTTGCTATCCTTGGAACAGACCTGGATCACACTTTACATTTATTTCAGATTTGTGGCATGCCGCTAGCTTTAGTTGATTACTTTGAATGTGCACTTCTCATTGATGACAGAAAGATCAGATTCAAAGGATGTTAAAGCAGTATGAGGTCAGTCTCTGAATATGCAAAATATTTGTGCTTTTTAGAAATTTAAATGAAGTTGGATTGGCCGGACTTCTAAATGCTATGTGCTAATGATGTAGTGCATCTTGTGAAAGCTACGCCTTAGGTGTATATTACCTTTCCCTGAAAGACAGATTAGGTAAAACTGAACCAGTGAGAAATTCTCCCAGACATTTATAATTAGAACTATTTCTCACTCCTCTGGCAAGTTTGTGTAGCTGAGGTCTTAAAAATAATTTTAAAATTCCTAAGGGCGTTTTCAAAATATAGATTATTGTAGAAAACTGTATAAGCTTTGTTTTGCACAATAAGGGATGCCTACAGCTAGACAAATTTTCATAGACTGAAGTATAATAAATGAGAGAATCAAACAACAGAGAAGTTAAATGGTACTTGCTTTTTGTGACATTAGCAAGGAAATTTTATTCCCGATCTGCTCTTTCTTCCTTTTACACCAGTTCTACCTCTTGAAATTTGAAATCTAAGGTATTTCTGTAAATCTTAATTCAGATTAAAACCTCCCTATGAATAAAAATGTTATAAGTTAACAAAAGAAATTGTTCTCTTACAGCATGATGAGATTCATAAGTATTGTAACAGATTGCTATTTTGTTATTCCAGGAGAAGATACAAGTATTTTCAAATAGTTTCAACTAGAGGCAAGATATTCCTCTACTGAGTTTCGAACAGATGGTGGTGTAAAATACATTAAGTCCATAGAAACACTTAGTGACAGACAAAAATCTTATAATCTCTTGGAATTTAATTGATACAACATCTCTCCAATAACTTTTAAACTTGTGGGTTTAGTACATGCTGTCAGTCATAAAAGCAAAGAAACTTGCTTCTTTAATCTGTCCTTGGATGCAGTGTCCAGCATTTTATATGGAAGAAAATCAGATATACACAGCTATTCTAGTAAAATACTTTGATGCAGAGTTACAGATTTACTTGCATATTTAGTTTTGAAACAGATAAAAGAGTTGGGCAAATCTTTATTATTCGTTGACAATTATTTGGATGGTACTTGCATCCTGCTAATGTTATCTGTAGAGAGATAGGGATATGTATGCTTGAGACAATAAATCCAGAGGGGGAAAAAAGCATTCATATTAAGTATTGAACTATGTCAAAGATGAGATAACAGATTTTATCTGGGAATGACTGACATGAGAAATAAAGGTGCAGAAAATACAAGTAAAATTCAACCTATTAAGTCTGATCCCTTAAAGGAAAATAAGGGAGACCTGTCTCTCACAGACATTTCTTGAAGCATGAAAATTGTTTAAAGGGCATCCTAATTTATCCAGTTCACAAAGCTATCTGTGATGGCAGGAAAAGTTTTTTTCTTGAAATGGATGCCTTATTCTCTTTCTCCCAGTAGATGTTCAGAGCCTTTTGTCTATTTATATTCATTATTGTTGCTGTAAGAACAGTGCTGTTTTTCATTATTTCATTGGCATGAGAAGCCCTGATTCAGTTTTGCTGTCAATTTTGACCTCTTTCTGTACTCCTCTACTTTCAGTGACTAAAAGCTTCAGTAAATAGAAACAGAGAAAACCCCATAAAATACTTCTGTAGCAGCACAAAATAAGTTTAACAACACTCAAGATATATGCAATTGCAATTCACGTCTGTGGTGGGGTAAGGCATGCACTGAGAGTTTGTTTAGCTCTTTATTGCACATATTTAGTGAGTTTTCACATACCTGGTGGGAAAGAGATTTGAGAGTATACAGAAATAGTCTAATAAAAAATAAGATTATCAAAATATCTTCACACAAAGACCAGAATAAAATCAATATTAATTTTAATGCTGATAAGTATTTTTTTCAAAATGTTTTGAGAATACATTAATTCTTCCATTTACTTTCTATCTGTATCACTCAAAAGTAAACAGATAATTTTCAACTTTATCTAACCAGCCATTCATCTCTGATTTAAAATAGAATATATCTATATATGGTCATGCTTTACCAGTCCAATTGAATTAATTAACTTGAAACGTAAATTTCATAAACTAATCCCTGGTGTCCACCACTGTGGATTGTGAGTTTATCCACTATGCTTAGTCTAGGCCTAATTTAATAGATCACTATCAGAGGTGCTTTGTTTACAAAGGGGCATGAAATATGCTCATCAGCTGTCTCTGCTGCTAACTCCTGTACAAGGACCATGAAATATCCAAGTGTGGTGCCCAGTTTCTGGTAGGTCTTCATTCAGCTCTGGTAGGAGCTTACCATTCTCTTTGAATAATTCTCCTGGAATAATTCCATCCTCTGACAATTATGGTGGCTCAGGTGATTGATATTGAGGCACAAAATTTTTTGCCTCAAGTTGCAGTTTCAAATTTGACCCAAGTAGAAACCAATTGTATTATCTGATAGTGAATCTATTATATGAATAAATTAGTCATACTCCAGTGCACAATGCTTTACATTCACAAGAACCACAATCCCAACTGTCATCTCTATTATGATCTCAGAAAGGAGCCAGGGACTAAAACACTGTGCAGAGAACAATTTTCTACTTAATATTTTTCATTCAGGAAACCATATTCTGAATGGCCTGGAAGGAAGATGCCTGCACAGAGTATGCACCATGTGATCTAGCCATGATACATTGTGGGGGCAATAGTAGGCAATGACCATTTAATAAAAGGAAATTAACAGTTTATTAAAAACTTGTCTGAAATAATAATTGCCAAAATACCAAATTACTCCTTCCCCTTTAAAAATACTTGTCTTTCAAGTCAGATAAAATCTGCAGATTTTGTATTTTCCTGTCTGATTCAATCTGATAAACTTGTTTTCATCTTCTACTTCTTTATGTTCTGCCCAACTCCTGTATTTGACCCCTTAACCACCAGTTTTCCCTGTCTTGTCAGATTTTCGAAAGAATCCAGCAGCTGCTAAGTGATTATGACCACTGCAACAGATATTGGGTAAATTAGCAGAAATGACTCTGTGGATGTACACTGGGAATAATCAAGAGGATTATTTTATTTTCCTATACTGTAGTCAGTACATTTAATACACTAATATCTTCATTTTCTTCAGTATATGTACTCTTTAAAAAAAAAAAAAAAAGTGTTTAACCTCCCTGTTAATATATTTTGCTTGACTGGGTTTTATGCTGTCCTGGCAGATATAATTAGGTTTTTCTCCTACTTATTGTCAAGAAGTTAGTCATGCATTACAAGTGGAGCAAGCTTAACATTGTCCAGTTTCAAATCTTTTGTCAGTTTTACTGGAGTCTGCGTGAAAGCATAAACTAATAATGTAAGAAACTTCTTGATATTCAAATGAGTGAAACAAGCTGAAGATTATCTGATTCATTCTTGAAAAAGTAAACGTTGGCTATGAAGCAGTAGTCCAAAGTATATGTACTGCACTTCTTAAGAAATCTGGAAATGTCACAAACTGAGGAACAATGGAATATTTTCTGACATTTAAAATTTTATGGGTATGGAAATACACTTTGGCAAACAAGCTAAGCAAAAGCATACTGACTAATTTTAATATTGTGCTGCAAAACACAAGAGCAGAAAAAATACAATATTAAACATTCTTAAACCAAGATAATGGATTCATTAAAGAGTTCTTCCATTGGAGTCACTTCTGACAAAAATGATTCCATTTTTACTTTGGGGCTAGGAAATATTTCATATATTTTGGAGGAATATCTCAAGAAATCTGTAGAGGGATACGCTCAACTGTCCATTCAAGTAAGTGTCTTAGGAAATCTGAAGAAAATGTTACCTACTAGCCAGTGAAGCAACCAAAACCCCAGTATCTTCATCCGAGGGATGAGAGAGAGCTCCTGACTAATATGCTTAGACACCCCTGTTCAAGTCCAATCTGTCCTTTAACTTTCATCAAGACACAGTTCTATTTGTAAGGTACGAATTCTACTTCTTTACCTCCTATAACTGTTCAGTGAATGAAACACTGTAGGATACTTAGGGTCATGGGCAGGGGTCAAAAAACTATGATACACACTACAGGCTCCATTAAATCTTCCCCCTCCCACAAGAAGGATTGAGACTGATATTTCTCACAGACTTAGACGTTGCAAGTAAAACTTTATTTTTTACCTTCTCTGTTTTGTTTCATTCAAACTTCTTCTATACTTTCCATTAGTATAAAAAAATAATTATATTTTTCCATTCTATAGTGAGATAAATAGTGATACTGTAATCTCTTTTAATATAAAATCCATGTGATTCATGTGTATGATTACAGTCTATCTACTGTACATGCACAAGGGGAATTAGTGCTGTGCTTAATACTTAATTACTAATGGACTGTAACCCAGATGAACCTGTCATAAGTATGTAACCATTCTGAGCTGATGTTTGTAATTAATTCACTAGCTGTAATCTGCACACACAGCTGAAAAATCAATTAAAAAAATAATGAAAAAAATCCCTTTGAGCAGGACATAAATCACACTGAGAGATTCATTATCTTTCTGTATTTGTCTCTCCATTTTTTGAGGTGTGAAGACTTTTCCGCACACTTATTATAAAAACAATAACAACAAAAAAACCATTCCCCTTTCCCCGCATCATCTCAATGAGAAAGCATCAGTACTTATAACAAAAGTACACTTACTTAGGTGGATTAATTCTGGGGTAGATTTTACCTCTTAGGAAAAGTTGAGGGTTACAAAATAATTGATCTAAATACCAGAGCGACACTATGGCTCATGCCATTGATATGGAATAAAAGACAAGAGTCTGTAACTAGTTAATGAGTAAACTTTCCCTGTTACAGCTGGAAGTATTTACTCCTGAGTTGTAAGATTTTATACTTCTGTTATGCTTCATGATTAATGAAGCTGAGCACTATATTTTATAAAAATTTAACCCATTTCTTCCGGAGTATACTTATACAAACAGGAAAAATATGCATTAATACAATGATCTTAAAATGTTTTTTATTTCTATTTTTAACATTCATTTAGGTCTTGCATAATGTAGATGTTCTGCTAAAGGAATGAAAATGCATTCTTTGTACTTTTCAATTCACTGAATTGAATTAAATTTGATTCTGTATCCCAGATCTTGCTAGTATGATTAAGTAAGTAAAATTATAAATTTATATGTGTATTTGTGAGAGAAACATGTATGACATGGACAGATAAGTGAGTATTTTTTTCCATTGTGTGGGATAAGGTTCCCTTTATGTGACATAAAAGGTTAAATGGATCCTTCACAACTGCTATATTTCTTCTTACAACACAACTTCCTCTTGACAGCTACTAAAAAGACAAGTAGTCACAAGTTATTTGTTTCTGCTTCATGCTGAGCTCTACATTAGTTAAATGATCATTTGCATGCAGAGCATGGAGAACTTTCTTCTTCCCCCCATTTGAAAATAACATAATATAAATTAATAGAACTTCAGCACATTTTTACAGTTACTGTTCAAGTTTAGCTTTTGAGGGGCTATGACTTGTAACAAAATAAACATTACATGAGTCACACAGAAAACATCTTGGGAACACAAGTAATTCCCTTTTTATGAAAGCAAGTGCTACTATTTAATATATGTTATTATATAATATTTTATTCTGTATATGCAGGAATGAAATAAGATCCAGAATCCAGCAATGTGTTGCTGCATGAAGTAGAACTGTATGAGGCACTTCATTTTCAGGAATGCAGTGGTTCTATCAAGATAATCAGTTCAAGTTACTATCTCATGTGGCAGAAGAATTCTGTAAGAAAAAAGTAACTCAGTGAAAGATACGAAAGAAAGAAATCAGTATTCTCCCTTAAAGCCAATTCTTAAGCACAGAAGCATTCAACCAGAACTTTATTTTAGTTTGAGCTCTTGTCCGTAGTCACAAGTGGTTCAGTTTTGCTGTTTGTTTGTTGTTTCCCCCCCCATTACTTATAATAAACAATTAAGCAGCCATGTGTGTAGGGGGGGTTATGTCTTTTTAATCAGTCACCTTTTGAACCTAAACATTAGTCATATCTAGTGCATTTTTATATCACTTCAACAAATATCGAGGTTACAAAACAGCTTGCAACTCTGTCAAGTCACTGATTTTTTCTATATATTCAGCTTTCATTATCGATACTGGATATCCTCTGAAATATTTGTGAGATATCCATGAGACCTAATGACATTGAACATGTTTTGGGATTGTGCTTTTAGTTTCTAAATGGAAGCAATGCATTCATTAACGTCCTCTAGAAAACATTACTTGGAGTATCTCCAAATAGAAGTTGCCTTTTGAATGAGATGGGCATAAATTGGAGGGAGATGATGGGAAATCATGTAACCTTGTTTTTCTCTTCTGTGGCAATAGCACTAGTTCTCCTACATAGTGTCCATTCCTGATGAAAAAAATACATTATTAAATCCTTATTACCAAGAAATAAAATAAAGGGGAGGCACAGTATACAGCTGAGATGACCTAATAATTGTTGCTAGCTACTCTGTTTCCTTTAGAGCTCCTGCAGTCCCATCACTTTGGCATGAGTATCAAGGAAATTATGTTGACTTTTGAGCCCTGATTCAGACTTTTCTTAAGTCATCTTTAGGAGAGCTGACATTCTAATTGCTCCACTAATTGTTTCAGCTCAGAGTTTGTTAAGCACTGACACGTTTTACTGAAGAAAATAAAGGTATGTAATTTGACACAGTGACAGATTAATACTTTAGCATCAGATTGGCAGAACAATTAGACAGCTTAAATGTTTCCTACATCTTAATGTCTGTGGTACTTCAGGAAGCCATAGTAACTCCTACTTTTCTGCAGGACATGTTGCCATTTCAGTGATAGAAGTAAATCAGGCTATCAAAGGATTTAACAGGATTACAAGGAGTCTTGTAACAATTACATTTAAATCTAGAAAGTTAAAATCTACGGAATTTAAGTTCAGCGTGGTGTATTTAGTACAGTACTCACCACGGGTATCACATAAGCTGATACTTCTTAATCCTCATTATATATATGCAATTGGTCTTGTGAATGAAAATGAAATAATAAAGTCTGAACTACAGGATAAATACAACTTAAACAAGAGAAAACTATATGTTTCTAATGTGCTTCCTTTTATATTATAATGTAATCAGGGTTTTAAATTAGTATTTGTCTAGAATTAAGTCTGTTGAATTTGATTTAACTTACACATAATATTGTATGCAACCTATATTATGGTTCTGCACTGACAACCAACTGATTATAATATGATTCGGGCCTGGAAGAGTACAACTAGTTTTTTAGTGTAAAAAAAAAAAGCCATAGGTCTGTTTTTCAAAGAAATAGTCTTTAAGTCAATTGTGAAATATTGATGATTCCTTGAAGATCACAGATGCAATACTACAGAGCTGGTACAATCATTAATTTAGGTAGGAAACTTTTTAATGGAGTTATTCTATAATTAGAGGAACACTTAAAGAATATTGTACCTTAACCTGCTGGAGGCAATTGTGATAGAAATAACTGTGGAATCTAAGCCAGGAATTTTATTGCTTGAGTAATATTTCTTTGGTTACATGTCTGAGTCATGTTAAATAGCTATACAGTCTGGTATAGTCTGTTTAATTAAACAAAAGAAATACATCAAAACCTTATACATTCTTTATCTTATTTGACTCTCTTTCTCCCTAAAACAGAAGCAGGTATTATGCAAGGGTAAACAAAATCAAAATTTCATATAAGAAGTAAACACTGTTGAAATTTTCTGCTCTACAGGGTCTTTCTTACACCAGTTGCAGGTTTAATGGACTTCAGAGTCATGATATTTGTTTTGCTCCACCACAGGTAGAAGGAGTATTCAATCTTTAAATTTTTGATGAAACTGTAACATGGAATGGATGTGTTGGGACTCAGGCAAGAAGATTTTATAAATGTTAGGTTATCATGTTGGAACTTGAAAGTTGGGGTTTTTTTAGCATTACTGGCTTTTTGTTTCTGTATTCCTTTGATTAACAACTGTCTTAAATGGTCCGACCATTTTGGTTTTTTGTTTGTAATTCTATTAATATAAAATTTTAAAGAGGATGTCATTCTAAAATGAACTTTTAGCTGAACATAAGCCCAACTTCTAAGGTTGATTTATTACTAAATATCAAGAATCTTAACCCAGAAACAGTTAAGGATTGGATTGAGGCCAAAGTACATAAATGTTAGTAATCATATTAACAGAATTGCAGAGCTGAAGAGAACCTTTAGAGGTTATTTAGTGCATCCTTGCTTTCCCAAGGTAGGATTAGCCACATTTATGTTGCCCTTGGGATAAGTTTTTCTAGACATTTGTAAAACCCTCCCAGTGGTGGAAACTCTATAATCTTCCATCATTACATTTATCCTCAGAGCTTTTTTCTGATTTCTAACCTGATTTGCCATTGTTGCAATCAAGCCATTATTTTTGGTCCTTTCCGCTATTGGCATGCAAAACATTGTTCCCACTCTTGCTTTACTATTGTCTTTTAGGTACATGAAAAGTGCTATTTTCTCCCTCAGCTGCCTTCTCTTCTGGCTAACTCACTTTCATTCATGTAGCATGAGCTTTTTTCAAATGTTAAAGAATCAATCACTTGTTTCTATTTTCTTATAGCATTGCTTTATTTGTTTGTTTTATTTTTATTAGCTTTAGTGGTAGAGGACTATATAGAATCTCATGTTTGCTTTGAAAATTCCACTCTGGTCTCTCTTGAAACCAGGTAAGTACTTGGACTTTTGACACGTTACAGTAGTGAGTCTTGCTGTTCTTAGGGATTGCTTAAGGGATGCTTTTATTTTACCATTTTTCAAGTAAAGGTATCACCTTCCTTCTACATTCCTTTTTCCTTGTAAAATGAAAGAATAAAAAGGTTCAGAATTCATTATTTTATATCCTTCTGTCATACCTCCTCTCACAGTATTAACCATTAAATCAATGCACATGTAAGCCTTTCTGTACTCGGAAATATTTTCTTAAGCACTGAAACGAATTTCAGAATTGGGCATGAAATACATTAAATTATTCTAGTCCAAAAGCAATTAATATATTCATTACTTCAGTGCAGTTGGCATATCTCAAACAGTGGATTTGTGTTTGTCTTTATTCAGTAGGACTGTTTTAGAGATGGCATGCACTATCTCTGTAGTACACGATAATGCCACATTCAGAATGACAGCAGTCCAAGCCTTGGGGCACTAAATGCTTCTTGAGATATGTTCAATTGCTGTTTAACTTTATTTAGCCTAAGGTGCAGAGAAAGAAGTTGCTGATGCCTTCAAACATGTTTAAGTATTTTAATAGTGTCTTGGCATGTCAGAATATGCCACAGCACTAACTGGGGTGCAGTTCCTGAATTACTGCAATTAGGAGGCAGGAATTTCAAAGACAGTACTGCTGTAACTGTGTATCACTATAGCTTAGCTTTTTTTTCCCCCTTAAACAGTGATTTTCTACAATATGTACTCTCTCAGCTGTTTTCTGCATTATTGTTCTCTGATCATGTATTCAATACCTGTTACGCTTTAAGAGCTCTATTGTGTCTCCAATCACACAGCTCATAAAACAGACAACCACTTAATATAAAAGCTATGTAAATGGACTCCTGTTTAATTACATAGTCTTACTGTGTTTCACTTAAATTTTGGATGGTCCTCTGAATATAGTATATTTGTGTACAGAGTGCAGGAAAAGGTGGGATGAAAAGTGACTTATCCAAACCACAGTCTCTATCATTACTGTATGACAGTTCCTATTCCTTTTTCTTTTCTCACAGTAGTCTGGAACTACTGCACAGACATTCTTTACAGGTTCTCAGTAACTGGAACCATGCAGGGATGTTATGAGCCCATCAATGGGGAAAGGCAGCAAAATCTGCTTGTAGTCATTGATTTGTCATAGATACTATTTAGAACTCATCTGCCCATGACACCTCAGATCCTGTGGACCAATCTGCATGATTTACAGAAGTACTGTTGCACTGCTGTAGTGCTGTACAGCTACTGTGGTTGTATACTCTTCCAAGAAAAGGTCTACAGTTAGGAATGCTTTCTGGGCACAGAGCAGTTCTTTCTGGGAATGTTCAAGTTATTGTATCTAGACAGGGTGTCAGTATTGGTTCAGAGGGTATTCCGTCTCCAGGGACAAGTGGAACAGAGCTTTTGACTACTTAAGTACATCTAAAGTCTGTTGTTACCATAGACTTTGCGTGTGGTTTACAAAAGATGAGAAAAATGAAAAGCTCCTTGCATCTTTCTCCAAAAGAGAGTACGTGCTAGGACCATGTCGTGACTAATTGATAATGCTGGGTTTGTATAAAATATATTGTACAAGAATGGTTGTTAAAAAATGTGCGGAGAGGAGCCAGAGTGTCTGTGCATCCTTGATCATATTTCTGCAATGTATGCGTACAAAAAAGCACATAACTTGTAACATGTACTTGTTGACTGCTGTGTTCATAATACTTTCCCTGTACTTGATGAAATATATTGATCTTCTTTGGAAAGGAATGGGAGGAGATAAAACAATGGAAAATTGCTTGGGTGGAATATTTTGGTTGTTCATTTTTTTGGCTTTAAACTGGATATAAAACATCATATTTCCCCTCTTCACACTGCCATGGGAGGTGCCTTCCTTTTTTGATAACAAGCAATCCTTCTCGCCCTAAAGCAACAGTCAGCTACAATCAACAGAAATATGAGCATACATATAACTAACTCCATTCATTTGCATGCTTTTATACAAAGTTTTATGGAAAACATAAGCTATCACTGTCTCAGAAATTAGCCATAAATGTTTAAAGATTTGAAATTAATGATAAAAGTTAATTTTTTTAAAAAAATTATGAGCTAATTTTGGAAATTGGTGGTGGAAGCTTATATCAGATGCAATGAGAAAGTAGAGACCCTGTAAATTAGTGTTCTCCAATTTTTTTTAAGCTGAAGTCTGAGCAGTTGTAACTGAAATCTGCTTTATAAATATTCACTTTTGAAGTCTCCATTTACATGTATACCTAAAAACTTGTCTAAAATACCTGCATTTTAGGGAGTGGATTTAAAACAGCTTTGTAAATAATCAGGCAATACCTAGTTCTGATGTAGAGACTCTGTAAGAGGATATGTTTAAAAATAACTTAGATGACATCTTCCATTGTAACTCTGAAGATAATTTTATGCAAATAAAATCTTAAATTTCAGTAGTCTACATATAAACAGTTAAAACCTAACCCCAAATCTACAAATTTCTGTAGGACAAGAAATATCCCCCCCAGGTTTACTTTCTCACTAATTAGCATTGTGATAAAATTTGTTTGTTAATAACTGTCATTTTAAGCACTTATTTGAGTCAGTTTCCAGATATGTAACTGTGGTAGAAATCTGGTGTACTCCTCCTTGATGATTTGCCAATTGTGCTGACAAATTCTTTGCTGTGTCATATTCCATTAGGCTTATCAGCTAGCAGTGTGGTTGCTACTAAAGTGTTTAACTTTTAAACTGAGAAGTACTTTAAAAAGCATGTCAGTCAGAGATAGATATGTTTTGATGTAAATTATGCTAGAAGACAAGAGTAACTTTTTTTCTTTTTTCAAATTCAGAGATTGTTCACAACTCCATGGGCTAGATAATATAAAAAGAGGATCATAAAGTCACTACTCTGCAAAAGAGGGTCAATCTGTTCAAGGAATTAGCAAAAATACAGTTAATTACTTTGTAGCTAAAGCAGTGTGACAGTTTATTCAAAATGAAGGTTAAATCTCTGTTATCTACTGCAGTGTATAGAAAGCACACAAGTTTTCCTTAACTGACTAGTTTAGGTACCAGTATAATAGGTACCAATTTAGTCCTGACAGCACTGGATGTGTTTACCCATCTTCTGATGTAACACACACACACACACACGAAACATTCCCTCCTTCCCTGCACCGCTTCCCCCCCCCACAAATGCTGAAGTTATGTCCATCTTTTAAACAGAAGAGCAGTTAAAATGCAATAGGTTTCAAAACATGTTAGATTAAATGTGTGCTTAAATGCTGTACTGATTCAAACTCTTAGATGCAAGAAAGCAATGGAGTAGAAGGCTATATTAACTGTACGTGCCAAATACTAATTGAGGGGTGTTTTAGAGGAAAATATATCACACTGGATCCAACAGCCTGAGGGAGGCAAAGCTGCTGCTGCTCCTTGTCCCCAGGTCCAACCAGTAGCAAAGATAAAGATGTATTTCCAGTAGGCACACACACAGAGCACACACATACACCAAATATATACACAGTTGGCCACACAGATCACAGACACTCAGAGTACTCACACAAACACAGACAGCACCAGTGGCTTCATTCTGCTCCCCTCTCTGGCTGGACAGGATGGAAGTCCACTAGGGAGAGCGGACACGAACATATGTATACATGCATATGCACACATAATAGAGAGCTCCTACCCAGGAAAGTGTTAGAAAGGAATTTAATAAGAAGATGGGACAGGCAGTGCTGATCAGGCACAGGGCACAACCAAACAAACTTCTTAGCTAGCAAAGTATTTACATATGACTGGCCCTTTTATTCCCTTATCTCTCTATTTTCCCACTCTTGTTCCTCCCCAAATCACTTGAAATCCTCCCTTGTCCTCCCTTTGGTTCCTCCCCTAAATATCATGTAAGTCCTGTGCTATCCCAAACTGCTTTTCACCCATATCCCGTAATGTGTCCTACATACCTAGGCAGCAATCCTCCTGTTAGACAGAAAAGTGATCTGGAGAGCAGCTGCCAATAACTCATGGTGAATGGGTTTCATGCCTGGACAATGGGGCTGATGGCTCTGCTAGGATAGCCCTGGGAGGGGTCCGGACAAGGTGGTTGTTCTTCTCGAGTCCTTGATTTGGGTTCCTATTTGCCACATTTACCCTTGTGCTCCTCTGGGCTTGGGCAGTTGGACCTTTGATGGGCTGACAGCCTCTGTGATGGGCCCTGATGTAGCCCATCAGGGTATTATTTGGGCTAGTATTACACTGCCTGTGTCTCTCTGAGCTCTTTTGTGGGTGTGAAGATAAGTTTGTCACATAATGCAACAGGGCAAGTCAGCCACATGCTGACTTACAGGTTGTTGCTTCATAAAACAGCACTATAAAGCTGAATTGTACAGCAAGTCCTCATGCTTTACAATAAGGAATTCTAATATTTGTCCAGAAGTGAATAGGGGATGCACTACAATGCAAAATGGTAAATTTTCAAGGGCATGATTCAAGGACCACTAGCGAGGGAAGGATTTTTATCAACCCAAGTAATGCTGGCTCAAAATTTGTTTGCACTAAAAATAAACCGTCAGATAAAATGAGACATTAACTGTTTCTGTTAACTGGAAAAAAAAAAAACAAACAACAACAAAAAACCCCTTTTCAATAAACACATATTCCTGTGTTTTAAATAAAGGTCAGACATATTGCCTTGATAAGCATTTGCTAATATTTTGCCAGAGTAATAACTGAAATACTAGTAGCAAGGATAATGTTTAATGGACATTGTTTGAAAATAAGGTTCTGTTTGAAGAGTTTATTGAGATTTAGATGGGAAAGGGACTTGTCCTGCTGTAAAAATATGAAGAGGATTTTTCTGTTTAAAAATCAAAGCACATGAGGTACAGCTCAGCAGTTAATTACGCTTCTTACCTTAGATTTAGCTGACAAATAGAGAATTTTCCTGTAACAGTCCCCATCCTCTGTCTATATCTCCAGAACACAGTCATCTGAAAATTGATAGGCTGATAACTTTCCATAGTCTTTGTATTCTTCATTGAAAAAATGTGGGAATCATGTCTAAGTGCAAAAACCCTAAAAAGTACAACTGGAGAGGGGGGGGGAGAAATCACTCTGTTCCATCCTCCAGCCTTACATGTCTCAGCTACAGAGTTACTCAGTTATCTAAACATCAGTGCTGTTTTCCTCATTAAATCAGCGACACATTGAAATATGAAATATTGTACAGTATTCAGAATACATACAGTAGATTCTATAAAAATGTTGACAACTGTTAATAATAAATAATATGCATATTCTTTAAAATACTGCAACAAATTACTAATTAAATGAATGTTTACATGCGTGAAAAAATCAGGACAGGATGAACATAACTCTGACTTTCAAGAGCTTTTGCAATTCTATCAGGATTAAATCCGTAGATGCTGAAATGAAGTGTGCTTGCTCTGCAAGCACCTCTTGTAAATATTTTAGACTAAAAGAGTTTGTCTGGAAGAGGCAAAGGATTTTTGGTTGCCTTTTTTTTTTTTTTTTTTTTAAACCTCAGCAGTGGTCTTTTCAATGAATTTACAAAAATTTCACAGTTGGAATTGTCACTGTGAGAAGGTCATCTGGCTGCCATAGTCAAAGAAAAAATAGGCAAAATAAATGTAACAAAATGAAGGCTGAATAGGCTTTTGAAAGATATTTTATAAGGCATAGGTTATTACTGGTAAATTTGTTGTTCACATGAATTTGGTGTTGTGATGGAAGGTAGAAAGTTGCCACAGCCCATATGAAGTACCTGACTGTGTTTCCATGTTGAAGCTCCTTGCTCCTTTTTAAGATAATTGATTTTTTGTAAAAGAAACCTAAAAGTTTCATCAAATAAGTCTTATCATATGAAAGTCATATCAAATAAACTAGAAAATTTAGTTTACTTGTTGATTTTTGTTCTTTGTCAACTTTAATTGTTTGAATATCATGTTGTTACTTTGTAGGCAGCTCCAGTTATTTCTTGTAGACCAAAAAGTACAGTATAACTGAATAAAAGCAAGGTTTCAGAATCTTACCTAGTGCTTAAAACAGTTGAGGTAGCTTTTTATTGAGTTGTAATGGAAGTATCAAAATACAAGTATTAAGAACTACCTATGTTTTTATCAGGTAGGAATCAATCCTGCAGTCCCCTGAACTTTGCTAGTTTTCAGTGAAAGGTCTTACAAGTACAGGAGCTAGAAAGCTTAGACACAGTGATCTGGAACAGGACACCTTCTAACACAACATGTCACATATAAAACGTTAGTGCATCTATTCAGGCAGCACTCAGATTCTCCCTGTCCCTCCACACGCACACATAACACAGAGACAGCTTTATCTGTACATGTTAGATTAAGTTTATAACCAATAGCAGGGTTTTTGTATGCTCCTACTAATCATTGATTGTATGGTTCATGTAGTGTATTGTGTATTAACAATGAATGCCCAATCCTCAGAAATACAAACAGAGGTTTACATTATGTGCAAATTGAGTCCCATTGTCAATAACAGAGCTGCTCACTTGCAGGGCATTAAGCATGTTCATAAGTATTTGCAGAGTGCAGGGCCTCAGGTTCCTTTCACATAAATTCAAAGCATTATTGACAAAAAATTCAAAGAAAGGTATTTTTAATAATTTCAAGAAAATTTGCAGTATGCAATTAAGTGCTTGGTTGACTCTTTTAGACATCAAAATTCATTCAGTACCTAATGCCAAATGCTTTTGAGATTGATTTACAAGCACAGGAAGTGCTTAATAGTCTTATTTTTCAATTCTTGAGGTTAAGGATAACTGTACAGATATGCTTGTTGCCTATGGGCACATGCAATGTAAAAAAAAGGTATTACTGAGGAACTTATTACAACATTCTTATCAAGACCTTTAAAAATACCTTTTGTGAATTTAAGGAGTCTCAGTTTCATGGGAAGTCATTGCAATATTATTCATTTGTAAAGACAACTCTATTTTACTTTCAGATTCAAGGCCTCTACCAGATGTAGCCCTGACAGGGAAGTGTACCCGAGAGTGTGATGAATATGGCCACTCGGACTCCTGCTGGATGCCAGTTCGCACTTCTCCTGAAAGAAAGCAGAAGAGCCAGCCAAAACTCTCCACTTTCATGCCTGTCGATGAACGGGGCAGTCAGGAAAAGCTGGCCAATGGAGAAGCCTCCCTCATGGGTGATCGCAACAGAAACCTCCTTAACAAAAAGTTGACCTCATCCTATGAGACCTTCAGCGCGGCTAGTTTCAGCAAAAATGAAGAAGGCAATCCAGAGGATATCCCCCTTACACAGACAGGAGAATACAAGCCATCTCCTGTCAATACTCTAACTAGAAGAGAAGTTTACCTGTAGGCTAAAAAGCAGCAGCAAAGTTCTTTCATATTATAAGAAAGAAAAGGGGCAAAAGTCTTAAAATTGAAACAATTTTAACAAAAAATAAGAAACGAGGGGGCCACCAAAGAGACAAAAGATCTGCCTGCCACTTCTGCCTCCATAGCAGGCATTTAATTATACTGTCTGCCTGACTATACTGTACAATGTAGAAAACGTCGTTACTTGCATGTCTAATTCCCCCTCACTGATTTTTGTTTTCCTAAATCTATGGTTGCAAATTCCTCCCATAGTAACGAGCTTGATTAAAAAGAACACAACACACTGTTGTTTCCCCTCTGCAGAAGCATGAGTTAAGCCACTCATTTTGTTTGATTGTCATCTGGCTTGTTGAGGATAACAGGTCAGGGAAAATGTATTCAAAACATATCATCTGAATATTGCTGATCCCCACCAGGGACAATCCTTCAGAAACCATACAGATATAGAGATAAATATAAAGGAATAGTCATTAATAGGCACTTTGTGAAGACCACAGCTTTAATATTCTCACCTCTCGTCTGAGGCTGGAAGCAAAAGAAATGTTCAGCCTGAGACTGCAGTCAAAAACATGGCATACTTTCCTATGATTCATGAACTCTGGTTCTGTTTTATCCATAGAACAAACGTGTTCTTGCTGTGTCTCTTTCTCTCCTTCTCTTTCATTCTCTGTAATGATTACTTCAGCGTAAACACAATTAGTAACACATACACCGTAGTATAGTAATGATAAACTGTTGAAATCATTATTTTGGGCAAGACTAACATCTAGCTGGGAAGATCGTAATAACAAAAAGGCCAAAGATCACACAATGGTTCAGGGGAACTGCTAAGTATTGGGGCTTGGTTTAGAAAACTAATATATTCACAAATACACACATGTACTCATAACACACCTTCAGTTACATTTTGCACAGCAGCACAGTTCACAAGCCCAGATGACATATTTTTTTTTTCCAGTGCGGTTCAGTTTAATGCCCAAAGGAACTGATGTGGGATTTTTTGTAATGGCATGACATGTTGCAGCTGATGCTGCGTATGATATGCTGCATATGCCTGTTCCAGGGAATTTTTAAGATCAAAATTAAAAACTAATAGTAGTAATAAGAAGGCTGTGTTAATCGGAATGCTTGGTGGGATGGAAAGGGTGAACAATGGGATGATGCAGTGACAAGAAAATATTATAAGTCAAATACAAACCCTTCTTTTCAGAGTGCAAGGAATGATTGCTAAATCTTTTGTCATCAGTGTTGCAGATTACCAATTGCTTCAATTATGTCAAAGATATAATGAAGGTTTTCTTGAAAAACAAGTGCATTAAAACCAGGAGAAGTGCAATAGTAAATGATGTCAAGACTTGGAACATTTAGGCTAGGTAGCAAATGGTCTGATAAACAGTGGTATGATACTCACCTAGCAGGTCAAGATGAGTCAAAAGGAGTCCAAGCTACCGTGATATGCAAGAGGTCTGGGCTGTAACGATTCTCATGGTGAGCGCTTCTTGAAAGGAAGAGGAAATGAAACAGGTTTTTGTGCAATAAAAGCAACGCAACGTGCAGAACTTCAACCAGTTGCTTTGTAGCTGATGCTGTAGTAATAATGACAGACTGAGCTCAGACATTCAGACGAAAGCGACAATCGAACAACACAGCAAGGACAGCTCAAGGAGGGGGAAAGCATTCAAATCCCTGGCTGTTTAACCTGGCGTTAAGGCATGGCTAGATGGCTCTCTAGTATACTGTAGTCACAATGTAGCTTTGGGTAGTTTCTTGCTTTGAAGAATTGCATAGAAATAACCTTAAACAGCCTAAAGTAGAGGTTGGTAATTCAATACAACTCATCACTTTTATCTTTTGAATTCAATTCTCCATATAGTGGGATGTGCCATTATTGGCCACGTCATTGTCCTCTCTCGAGTTTACTTTCTTCAAGTAACATTAGTTTGTGTATAGCAGTTATGATGAATGGGCACATTTTAAAAAGAAAATATTAAAATCAAAGATTAATAATGATTGAACATTTTTATGTTTAATTATTTAAGTAATATGGAGAGATGCAAACTAGTACTTTGTTATGAGACTGCATACAGCAGTTACTGCTTTGTATAATCTGTAAGTACCTGTTTAAAATGCTTCTAAAAATGCTTATGTAATGTATACACATTTTTCTTGCACGTTTCAACAGAATACACAATTGCATAACACAAATGTTCAACAGAATTTCCTTTAATAAGATTTTATTTAATATTACACACAGAAAAATAAATTAGGTAGCTTGGTTCCATATACTCTTAGACCCTTTTTTACAAGGCTAATAATACAGGTCATAGAAGACCTTCATGTTAAATGGATCAGCAGTCACTCACCAATTTTTGCACTACATAAGACAGTCATTAAATACTTCACTTGTGTGCATCTCCTTAGATCTAAAATGGGTGTGAAAGAATTTTTTAAAAATTCTATGTACTGTAAGTATTCACAGTAATTCTAGTGGAACTAGCCACTATTAGTATGCTGATTACTCTTCTGACCTGGCATGACACACAAATATATTTTGTGTTTGTATTTTTCCTCTTTATTTGAAATAGGTTAAATCTGGTGCCACTCCATAAATAGAGTGCTTTTGTATAAAAATAAACAAATAAAACTATAAAAAATAATTAGGGTGAATGCGAAATATGCAACTGTGCCTTTTATACCTATTATTATGGTAAAATGGTAGTTGGGTTTGGACACTAAGGGATAAGGGGCTATTCCCAACTTTTTTGAACCTGTATATTTACCTGTGTTTATTTTCTGAGAAATTATAAATAATATATTTAAAAACAAGCCTTTTGCCAAACTCAGTTAATGGACCAGTCTTAAGCATTATTAACACAAGGCTGTGGTTTAAGTAGGTCTTGAGGATTTTTTTTATTACTATTTGTGTGGGGTTTGGGGTTGTTTTCATTTGTTTTTAATTCTGCTGCCTGGAAAACTATGATCAGTCTATATTATAGTTATATAGTAAGGTGTCATCAGTTCATGTTGCCAGGAAAATTTACAAGTTTTTTTTAATTGCTTTTAGCCGTCATCACATTTCAGTTGTACAGTATAGAAATCATCCTTTTATTTCCTTCCATGGGAAACTCAAATGAGCTTTGCATGTATTTTACATTAGGGCACCTTTATAGATTGATGCATTAATATATAACTTTATATGTATTAGAAAACTCAATAGCTTTGGTCTAAAATCTAATGCTCATTCTGGATCTCAGATCCATTATGTTTATTCAATATGGTTTCTGACTGGCCTGCCGCCTGAGTTTCAGGAAAAAAAAGTTAAACATTATTTTTATGTGGGGGAAGAACTTAAATGGGATTGAAATGATTGGCTGAAAGGCTACCCTAGGAAGTTGTCAAGCAGGAGAACAAAGAATACGGATAAAGACCTCGCCATAAATCCAGCCATCACCAAACACTCGTAAGGAACTTGAACAACAAAATATTTTTCCTTTTGTTTCATTGGTGATAAATATACAGTGTTTCCTTAAGGAATGAAGCAGTTGAAATAGCAATAGAAATGAAAGTCCATCAGTTAAGTTGTATGTCTGACTGAAGAGCATAAACACAAGGAAGAAGACAACATTCACCAGCTACCTGGGGTATGCTTTCAGACAACTTTTTCCTAAATTTTAAAGCACTTGCATTCAGTGTGGTACGATCTGTTTGTAATATTAATCATTGACTATTGTTCTGCAACTTGGATGTTGATAGTGAAGCAGAGAACAATTTATCATTGTTTATTATGAGTCACTATGCACGCAACTATGCTAAACATGGCAAAGTGTATTAAACGCTAGTCCACCTCTATTTATGAAATATTTACATAATTTAATTTGCTTTTGTACAGTTTTATGTAAATAGATTGCTTGTCATTTTTGTCTCTGCAAATTAAAATATAACATGTTCAACTGGTTGCCCATTTGCCAGTGTACTTTCTCTGACAGGCTATTCCACTTTTACTGGATTAAATCACATGCTAGTTTGCATATTTAACCCATATTTTGCAATGGCAAAGATGAAACTGCCTTTGTAACTGGCCACATTTTCAGCTGCTAATGTAGCTGAAGTTTTACCTGTCTACAAAGTGAAATTCAGTACAGGTTACTGTCACTCAGGACAGCATACAGCTATTTTCATGGTAGAAATAAAGTACTTGTAATGGTAGCAGTTGTTTCCAATTACTGTTCAAAAGACCTTCTTATTAAGGTGTGTTTAAAACGTTCATATTAAGGGGAATAACAAGTCTTAAGTAAAAGCTCAGGTATTTCCATTATGGAATGGCAATTTTCTGATTATCAGCAAGGTTGTTATTTTTTCCAAGAAGTTTAAAAACATTAACAAATCCTAAAACAGCAGTGAAACATCTATGCTGAAAACAACAACACAATTAACGCAGCATTTCAGAGCAAAATGTGAAATAAAAACCTCCAGTTCTTTCTAGCTGTGAATCAAATTATCCATTGCAGCATAACTACAGATCAAGAACAAACTCTCCTCAAGAAGGAACATCTAAGAAGCAGAGAGAGTTTATTCCTTAGCTTTCTGGATCACACACTGCTTTTTTCTTTTTTTTTTTTTTGTTTGTTTGTTTATTTGTTTTAAAAAAGCAGGTTCCAAAACATCCATTAAGTTGGGATTTGCATGAGTTGTAATATGTGAAAAATATGTTTGTAGGGAGAGGGATCAAAGGTTAAAGCTCATCCTCTTCCCTGTTGTTTTCTACAAAACACAGTATTGCTACAGAGACCTTGCAAATTATTGTGTACAATTTCCCACTGAACACCACAGAAAGTGCTGTTTCTATCTTTTTCCCTTAGTTACAGATTAGGCTTTGATTTTTGTGAACACAGGCTGGCTGGAACTCTTTATTTAAAAAAAAAACAAACCACCAAACCAAAACCAAAAAACAAAAACAACACCACCACCCCCACCCCCCTTTACATTGCAAATTTCTTTCTATGACTGTGCTTTCAGTTAACATTGCCTGGTCTTCTCTAATGAACACGGCAAGGAAAATTCTTCCTTCCGTAAGCAGAGGTCTGAATCTGCATGCCTATGGAGAGAATTCAATCCACCAGCTGACCCCAGATCTCCCACATCACACTTGAATGAGCTACTCCTCAACCTCTTTTACCAGTAGCAGTATTTTAATGAGTAACTTCAATCAAACTTTCATGTTTATTTTATACTAGATGTAGTACACAAGGCATGACCTTATGTTTGTTTATTTTGTCTTTTATCTGCATTCTTCTTGTTTACCAACTCCATCCAGGAAGGTGATTACAGGAAGATAAAATAAATTTCCTGAACCACAGAGAGTGGTAAGAGAGGATAATATAAACTGGCAAAAGTTAACAATTTATGCTCCCCTTTAACCCTGGCTTCATTTCTCCCTCCTGTGCTGCAGTAAAATGTAAATCTTATGCAGAGACTGAAATTAATAAATGTGACCTAGGCAGAAATAATTTCATGTCTTTATTGAGCCTCCTGAGGGGAGTGTATAGAAGATGCTTAATAGTTCATAAATGTGCAAATCATCTAGTCTATGCAAAAGAAGAAAGCAACACCAGAGTTAGACAAGAATATTTAGTATATTGCTTAGTAAAATTATAGGATTCCAGTCAGTCAGTTCATACAACTATTTCTTCTAAAGTAAAGTAAGTATGGCTGGTTTAAAGACTTAGATATACTTACCAAGAAACCATGGGAAAAAAAAAAGCAAAATACCTATTCTATAGTGGTATGGAATAGCCTCTGGGAGAAGAGGGAACAAAGAACAGCAAATAAGTATAATGTAATTGGCACAGTAGTGTTAGAAATAAATCCCTTTAGGACTTTCAAACTGATTTAAGGATCCTAAAATAGGGAAATATTAATGCATAATTTGTAGCTATCTACAGTATGGTACTGTAATTTCTAAGAAAGGATTCTTGCTAATTATAAGGCATGTGATTCTATTTAAGGTGGTGTTTTCAAAGATGTAATTAATAGTTTAAAATATTTATATCAGTATTCCTTCGTTATAAGCTTACTAAAGCAACTTTCAGCAGGCTTCTACAGCATTCACTGTAGGAGGAGGCAGGTATGGAAACAAGTGTACACCTCCACTTCTTCCAAAAGAACTTGCAGGTTTCATAATTTGTACTAAGTCTAGTTGGGGTAAACCATCTTCTTGATGTTTTTTCTTCTTATATAGTAACTGTATTACATGATTCTAGAAAATGAAGCTGATTCTAACTGAGGTAAGAGTATGGTGGTAGTAGTCCGCTCTAATTTAGTTGAATATATATTTGATAAGACAGGTAGAAGTGAAGAAATCAGAATAAGATGAAAGGGATCCTGTTGGTCTGAAAAGATCCACAAACTGCTGCACACACCGTAATGATTTATTATTTAGGTCTGATCAGAACAGAAGAGGCTGAAAATTTCATAAGCAAAAAAAGGAAAGAAGGATTAAAAAAAAAAAATTACAGATGGAGAGCTAATACCAGTTAAGTGTGTGTATGTATACACACACACCTCTCACCTCTGACTTCTGAAGCAGATTTTGATACTCTTCAAGAGTCCAGAAAATTGTCTACTTCTGTCATTAGCCAATGTCAGAGAGACAGAATACTGGACAACAGGGACCTTTAACATGAGGTCCTGTATCTATTCTAAGGTTTAGTAAGACAAAACAAAACATATAAATTAGTGGCTACCACTTAATGTGGCAGGGTGTGGTGATCACAGAGTTAGAAAACAGGGTAACTACCAAACTTGCTTCAGTTTCTCTCTAGCCTCCTATCTCACATAAGTTGCCAGAACAAAAGTCTGAGCATTTTTTTAATCTTAGTTCATCTCCTTTTGCTGACAGTTCCTGGAATCAGCTTGGCACCTACTTAGCTTTTGCCCACCTTGTTCTGAACTAGAAGAGAGCCCTGGAACAATAGGTGATTTCATATTCTTTTTCAGTCTGACCTCTGGAAATCTGGCAGGCATCATGTTGTCACCCTTATCTTTAGGAGCATGAAATCATGGTAGACTCCCTCACACATAACTCTAAATATGAGTTTGAATATTAAAAGGGTCCTTATAGGTGGTAGAACAAGAAGTATGCCTTGAATTTAGAATAATCTGGTGCTCTGCTGATAAAAAAAAAAAATCCTGAATTCCAGAGAGGACTGAAAAGCTGCTCTGTGTGATAAAGAACAAACCACATGCTGGGCACAACCCTGTAATAACAAGCAGTGCATTTCTTCTTGCTCTAATCTGTGCCTTATGTAGAGATGAAAGGAAAATGTACAAATGCCCCAGGTCCCTCTGAAGTACAGTTAACAGTGTTTCATATATACAAGAAAGAAGGAATCGACTTTTGCCCAGCCCTGGTAAGTTAAGCTTGTTTCCAATCAGTTTGGAAGCCCCTGTTGAATATTCTGATTGTGTTAATGTGTCATCAGTACAATGATAACAGCTAATTAATGATACAGCTAGTGTGATGTACTCATTTAGGAGGGTATAGAATTGATCGAGGCAAATGATGTAAAAGTGCCGCCTGGAGAACACAGCATTCAAACTATAACTCCCATGAGGTGCTATAATGTGTCAGCTAGATACATTATTATGTATTAATATAAAAGTTAAATACACTTTTCAGTTCCAAAGAAAACTCAGCTAGTCAAAATAAACATTCAGAAAGAAATAAAGAAAGGTGAGAGTTTGGTTAGTCATGGACTGAGAAGGTCACGTCTGAGAGTTATAGAATAATTTTTCTGTACTGAGTGACTGCAGATGAAATAAATTTAGCAACACAGAAATAATACATCTTGTCTTTCCTTACACAGTGATGGGATCTGAAGCTTCCAGAAGTTTACTGTTCGGTGGTACTCAGAAAAAAAACAGAATGAAGGCTTAGAATTAAGGAAGGATTATCAAATAGAATAGATTCTGCTGCTTAAATCAAGATGCAGGTGCATCAGGAATATTTTGCACAGTTCTGACATCCACCCCTCTATATTAAAAAGGTTATAAATACTAGAAGAGGTGCTGAGTAGGGTGATAAAAGTTATAGAATAAATAAGATAGGACTCTTCAGCCTAGAGAAGAGAACTGAGAGGTTTTACAGTGGTCCATATAAAGTCATGAATAGCATGAACAGAAGTGGGGAAAACTATCAGTTTCCCTTAATAAATGGGCTATGAAGCATCATCGGAAATTATCAAGCAATAGGTTCAAGATATATGGAAGATGGTGTGTATTCTCACAGTGCATCAAACTGCACAACTTACTGTCAGAGGGGATTTCTTTTTGGGATGCACCCCATTAATCTGGCTCACAAAGAATAAAATAAAACCCAGAAGATTTCTAGATTGATACTTTTTATGAATGATATAAGTTAAGAATAACATAAGTAAAAGACACATCTGTTTGTTTCTCCTGCTTTCTTACCTAAACAGACACACTAACAACTACTGGAAGCAGAATACAGAGTTGAAAGTCTCTTTCTCTCTCTAAAAACCCCCAAACCAAACCACACACACAAACAAAAAAACAGAAAAACTCACAGAAAAAACAGCTCTTAAAGCCACTATTTTGTTAACCAACACAGTAAAAACTTTGCTTCAGCAAGTTCTTATTGATACTCAATTCTTTTGATGCTGTTTCCCCAAGAGAGTGATGAAAAATAGTCTATGCCTAACCACAATTACTCCTTGGAAATCTTCAGCTGCAAGTCTTCTGCTGAGAAAACTTTCAGCAGGAAAAAGTTAGAAAAAGGAAAAAAAGTTAGATTTTTCTTTTCTCCAGATTGCTATAAACTTACCAATTAAACTCCAAAACTCTTTGCCTCAGGAAACACATAGCTAGACTCACAGAATTATGTAGGTTATAAGCACTAGAACAGACTGTTACTGGGTTTATTCGGACATATGAATGGCCCATTACATGGTTTTTAAAGATAGTCATATATTTAACTCCTGCTGAAATCAGTGACAAGCATTTATCTTGTTGTGCACTCCTGACTGTGGAGATTCATACAGACAAAAATGTGTGGCAAAACAAACCAAAAGCATTTGCAAACAAGTTTCCAAGGGTTTGTGTTATTTCAAACTTTATACTTTTTGAACACAAGTACAAAACAGAAGATAGTAGAAAATACTTGAAGAATACAGTAATATGTGAGTTCTCACAAGGTTATATTTATGGTCTTTGGAGTATCTGGAGATGTCTGTTTTTTCTTCTATCTACAACTTTTAGCATCAGTGATGTAATTAGAACTTCTGCTATATCCTCTGATAACAATGAAAAGACACAACTTTTTTTTTCCCAAAAGAAATTAAAAAACAGTGTTTCTTCACCTTCACATTCCATTGGAGAAAGCAGTTGTGTATTAATAGGACTTCATTTTGGAGTCATTAGGAACATTGCAGGTTAATCCGTAATATACTAATAATTTCATTTCATACTATTTATCTTTAAAATTAAATTAAAAACTAGACTGATACTCATGAAACAAATGTGCATAACAAATATTTCACTGAATACAAGTTAGTATTTTAGTTTAAAGAACTTAAAGTCATGCAACAGTTTTTAAAAATCATGCTGTAACATGACAGGAAAATGCAAGATTAAAATGTGAAGACATATTAGTTTCATTTACACTAATATTATTTTAAGAATTATTCAGAATACCAGAGGAGTTCCTCATCTATGTAAAAATCATCCTTTGGCAGCAATGGTACTGCAACCTCTTCAAACTCCAGATCTGGCTTACAAAACAAACTATTCCCTACACCCCATGCAGCAGCACAAGTTAAAGACCTGGGAAGTGCATATTGTTTAATCTTAAAATAAATAAATAAAAAGTTAGCATTTACACAAACTCACATAAGCCTTAAGCAAAGTGCTTTCTGGTCAGAGTTCAGAAACTGGGCAATTTGAGTAGGCTTAAATGACTACATAGCTGGAAGGCCATAAAGAAAAAAATGCAGATATTTAAGTGACCAAAGTGAATTAATACTTAGCTCTCAAAAGGGAGAGAAAGGAGAGAAATATGACCTTATTCTTGTTCTTTATTGTTTTTCCAAAACATAGATGCCACTAGTGTTACAAGAAAACTACTACTGAAGTTTACCTTAAGGATTAAAAGAAAAAGGCTTTTTTCCCCCCACTCTCTCAGTGTTTGAAGTTTCTTGTACTATCAGCAGTAATGTCATTAAGTGCCAAATCTGCAATATCTGTTGAAAGACAAGTTCTGGTATTTTTCTCAGCATGGAAATGAGCAGACTCCCTTCTCCCTCAAAGGATATTGCTACTGTAAATGAAGCAGCACTGCACAGAGATGGTAACCAAGTTATCCAATATGTGACTGGTACCTTACTCAAATAATTTAGAACTAGTTCCTTTATCTTCATACGGCTTGATAAAAGGTTTGTTTGCAATGCGTGGTGCAGGGTTTTGGCCTGCGGTAGACTGTGCAGAAGATTAGACAGGAGAACCTATTTTAACTCTTAAAACCTGAGCTGCTTAAAGCTTACAGTCTGACATGGAGGAGATTTACTCCAACTCCAAAGATGTACTACCACCTTTGTAAGAGTACCGATTTACTGTAGAAAAAGCTAGGATCAGATATCATGCCTCAATGAGAGACCTCTGCCTCTGAGCAACAGAAACATAGCAGTCTTTGCGGACTCTTACAGCTTCTGTCCTTTGCTTTCACACTACAACTGTGGAAAGGAAAATGAATCAGGTATGCCTAAAGACCTTTGTTTGTAATCCTTGAATCTACCTGCTACTCATTTGTGAATAAATCAAATTCTTACTGAAATCTTTTAGAAGGAAAAGGCTGTTAATATAAGAAGTGAGAAGTTATAAAAGTTTTCATGCCCTACTCCAGAGAAAGCTGCACCATCTCTCAGTCACAGAAATAAAATCTTGCCTCTGGATCACTACAGCAAAATATACACAATGAAGAATAACTACTCAAATTCTGCTTTCAATTTACCCACGTAACTGGAATTAATCTGCACAGGGACAAATCTGAACAGAGCTTGTCCCAGTATACTCATATGACAAGGAAGGGGTGACAAACAACCAGCGTTCTTTGTATTTTTTATTTTTTTTTCCTATAAATTCTCTTCCTTGCTAGATATACCAGATTCTAGTGCACTCTAATATAGCCCTGGTTGGAATGCTAGAAATAGAAAATCTTTTTCAGGAAGAAAGGTTTGAGAGAAGTCTCTTAAAACTACATTGTGATGATTTCAGAGCTGCAAAGGATCTGCCTGAATGCATGATTTCATTGTAATTGTAAACTATAGGTGTGTATTATGTTATTGTTTATTGATATACACCATCGGTACCCCATTACATTGGCAAAATACACCTTTGTCCAATAGGCAAAGGAAAGCAATCTTCCTTTGACAGATTTTTGTTAGTCTTTTTCCCCCTCAAACTTTTCTAGAAACTTCTGCTTTTGCTTGCTGACCTTAAAGTCACTACAGAACATTTACCCTCTTGCTCTCAATAGCACTTAAAGACTTTAAAAAGTGCTTCCTGGGGAGAAAAAGCAGCAGTCAGTGTTGGATTAACACAGCAAGGGTTGGATATACATGACAGCAGTATCTCAAGTCTCCTCTTGCTCTGCCTCCCCAAGCCACAAGAAAGAAATATAGTGACCCAGCAGCAGCAGCAATTTAGTTCAAAGAGAAAGCGCAGTGAAGTTTAAAACCTGTCCTGAGAAATTATAATACTTTCCAATACCTATTGCATCCAAAAATGCATATAGACATGCTATTTGGAGATTTTTAAAGCAAGTATTTTTAATCTAACAGGAGTAGCACAGAGATTTGTTGGCAAGATCCTCAGCTACAATAAATCAGCACATAACCTATAGGTGAGAAATCCATCACCCCTAGTGTTCTTTCTGGTTTGGATGATGATATTGCCACAGCTTTTATTCAATAGCTGGTTCATCAGAAAAATTTACAAACTACAGTATGTGGTCGATTATTTTCGGAAATTGATTAGGGGGCGTTAATGTAGCTGATGTCTTCAACAGAGATTTTGCTCTTAGACCACAGGGCCCTCTTTTTGAGGGCTGAAGACAAAGCTGGCAAGACCAACTTTGCCAGCAGGCTGGCCAACCTCGTGAGTACAGCTCCAACCTAGGAGTGGCTGTGGAGGGAAATTATGACCCACAGTCAAATAAGGAAGTGGTGGGCAGCAAAGGGTGCAAGGTGGCGGGTACAAGCGAGACCTCCAGAATAATAAAACAGGGTGAAAGAGGGGCCACCTCAAGCGTGTCATATGCACAGAAATGCTCACAGCCTGGGAAACAAACAGTAGAGACTGTAGCTCTGCATGTGGTTACAGAACTATAACTTCATTCCAGTTACTGAGCTGTGGTGGGACAACTCACACAAGCGGTTATTGCAATGGGTGGATACAAGCTCTTCAGGGAAGACAGGTCAAGAAGAGGACGAGGCAGGAAAGAGGGAGGTGAAGGAGTAGCTCAGACGTATGTGAGTCCTTCTGTGGGACAGACAATAGTTTGGTTGAGAGTTCACAGCTTAGGATCAAAGGAGAGGCCAGTAAGGGAGAGACAGTGGTGGGAGTTTGTTACAGTTCGCCTGATGAGGGTGAGGAAATGGGTGAAGCTCTTTTGAAATAAGGAATTCTGGATCATAGACCCCATATCTCCTGGGGGAACTCTTTGGCATCTTCTGGAAGGACACCATGGCAGGAAAGATTTCTGGAGGGTGTCGGATAACTTCTTAATACAAGTACTGGGACCAACCAGGGGTTATGTACAGCTGGGTCAGCTGTTCACAAGCAAGGAAGAACTGATTGAGGATGTGATAATCAATGGTAACTTTGGCTGGAATTACCATGAACTACTGGAGTTCAAGATCCTGAGGAGAATGAGGGAGATAAGAAGCAGAGTCTATATCCTGTACTTTAGGGGAGCAGCTTTCAGCTTATTCAGGGAACTGATAGATAGGATCACGTGGGAGGAGGCAGCTCTGAAGGGCAAAGGAGCTCTAGAAGATGGGGAAGGACACCAGCCAAACACAAGAATGGTCCATCCTGGTTCCCAGGAACACAAGCAGATGTCTCAGGAGGCCTGCCTGACTAAACAGGGAACTCATGGTGGAACTCAATGGAAAAAAAGGGTAGTATACAAGAAGTTGAAGCAGGGAGAGGCTACTAAGGAAAAATTTAGAAGCATTGCTCAGGCATGCAGGGATGGTGTTATGAAAGCGGCAGCTCAGCTGGAGTTGAAACCTGTTAGGGATGTCAAGGGCAACAAGAAGAGCTTCTAGCACTGCAATAGCAGTAAAAAGCTGAACAGTGACAATGCAAACACAGTGTTGAAAGGGGCTGGTGATTTAGTGACAGCAGATGTGTAAGGATGAAGTGTTTAATGCCACCTTTGCCCCAGTCTTTGCTGAGAATGTCTTCCAGGCACCTGTGCTCAGTGAAAGGATTCAGAGAGAAGAATAGCCAGCACTGGATGAGGATAAAGTCAGGGTTTACTTCAGACAATTCACCCCATGCAAATCCATGTGATCAGATGGGCTGCATCCAAGGGTGCTGAGGGAGACGGTTGATGTCCTTGAAAGGCTGCTGTCTTTCATCTTTGACAGGTCATGGAGATCTGAGAAGCAGAGAAAGGCAAATATTGCAGTCATCTTCAAAAAGGCCAATATATCAGCTTTGGAGAACTACAGGCTAATCAGCTTCACTTTGGTGCCTGGGAAAAATCAAGGACCAAGTCCTCCTAAAACATAATTCTGGGTACATGAAGGACAAAGTGCTTGGAAAGAGTCAGTATCGACCAAGTATAAACCATTCTTGAGAAACTGTTTGCCTTCTATGATGAAACAAATGGATTTATGGATCAGGCTGGACCAGTGGAGGTAATTTGCCTTGATTTTAATCAAGGCTTTCAACACTGTCTTCTGCATTATTCTTATATCCCAGTTAGAACATTACAGTCTGGATGGATGAATAAAAATTAAAAAATCTAACTGGATAAAACCCCCCAAAATCTGATAGAACTCAGAGGGTGGTAATTAATGGGTCTTTTCCTACCTGGAGGCCAGTGACAACTAGAGGGGTTTATCCTAGGACCTGCCCTGTTTAACTTTATCAATGACCCACAGGTGGTGAATGGAGTGCACTCTCATCAAGTTTGCAGTTGACATCAAATTGCTGGATCAGTTGATACACTTGAAGGTAGGATGGACATCCAGAGTAGATAAGATGAAGGAATGGGCAACAGGAATGTCAGCAAGGTTCCTCAGTGAGAACAAATGCCAAGTCCTGTACTTGGAAAGGAAGAGCCCCCTGCAATGATATGGGCTGGGACTTGACTATCGCAGGAGCAGCTTTGCTGAAAATATCCTGGCAGCGCTGGTGGATGCAAGCTGGGCATGAGCCAGCAGTGAGCCCTGGCAGCAAAGAAAGCCAAGAGCATCCTGGGATGTACCAAAAAGCACAACCAGGAGATCCACAGGAGTGATTATTCCCCTCTCAGCACCACATCTAGAGTCTCATGTCCAGTTTTGGGCTCCCATATAGAAGAAAGATGCTGGTAAACTGGGTTGATTTTAGTACAGCTGGTCCAGAGCTGGAGTACTTGCTCTGTGAGGAGAGGATGAGGGAGCTAGAGAAGGGACAGCTTTGGGGCAACCTAACAGCAGCCCCCAAGTACTTATGAGAATGTCACCAAGGCAACAGAGCCAGGTTTTTGAGAGGTGCACCAAAAGAGGATGAGAGACAACAGGCATAAGTTGAAATGCAAGAGGTTCAGACTTGATATAAGGACAAACTTTTTCCCCCATGAGGATAGTCAAGCACTGGAACAGGCTACCCAGAGAAGTTCTGCAGCCTCCATCCTTGGGGTTTTTCCAAGAACCAATGGGATTAAACTCTGACCAACTTGGTCTGACCTCGTAGCTGACCCTACCTGGAGCAGGAGGTTGGACTACAGGTCTCCTGAGGTCCCTTCCAACCTGAATCATCCTACAATCCTAATAATTTCCAGTTATCTTTTTAATACACAGTACTAGCTCGGCTGTGCTTCCATAGAGCTGAGTGACATCACTTGGAATCGTAGATATTTAAACAATTCTTTAAAAATACATTTATCCCATGTCCCTTTAAAGATGTGTGAATATGTATATTCACTTACAGGCACCATAATAAAATTTATTAAATTGCTTACACTAATAGGGTCAAATCCTCAGAGACCATCAATGATGCAGCTTCATTGGTATATGTCTAGTTTTCAAAACTAGATTTGTGGTTACCCAGTCCTGCAAATCCTACTGACATACCATTAAACATTTTAATCTAATTTATGTCATACTGCTTTGGGCACGATCTATTGCTACCCAAGACACCCTGCAGATAGAAGAATCATATAAGATACATTAAAGTAAATGCACCAGCCTGAAAGTCTATGCAGAGACTGACTGCATTGTGTTCACAGATAACTTGGTATGTATAGGATCTGTAGGTAACACAGTAGTGAAGTGTACTATACCTTAAGCCTCAGATTCAGGAGAGGCTGGACTTGCTGAATACATATGAAACAGGTATGAAGCACATTTGCAGAAGGTCTGATGTGTTCCCAATGGAATCTATTGCTGATATTGATATTCCAGACTTTGTCTGAAAGCAACTCTAGGATTTCAAGAAAGTCTCCAAATTACACAGGGAGTCATATGCTATTTTCCAGCCATTGTAATACCTTGGTCATCCTCTTACCTTCTGCAGCAAACCAGCCTTGTGCCTCTACCTCTCTTCTTCCTACCTTCTTTTTTGCAAACTTGAAATAAGATCGTACCGTTTGGTCTTAAAATCCCCTTAGCTGAAATGAAGGGGAATCATTTGCATCCAAACTGTACAATGCTGTTCTGAGCTGAGATACAAATAAGCAAGTAGTGCTGCTATGCAGACAGAACTAAAGGCAATGCTATGACTGATGAAAGAGCTACAATGCTGTCAAGACTCTCACGAGCACCTGTGCACATCATCACACTGCTTTGTGTAAACAATCCAACTTGCTCAGGGCCAGCTCTCGGGTGTCTGTATTTTTGAGATAAAAACACTGCTTTTCCATCAAATGTTGTACCAGGGAGCAGGAAAGAGTAACACAACCAAGCTTTAAACTAAAGGGAGAATCAAGTGCTTAAGGGCAAGCTTAACTTTAGTTGGAATAAGCAATACCAAACAGCATAGTATAACTGCTCTCTATCTGCTGACCTATTACTTGGCCAGTATTCTCTAATATTGAGCACTTAAATCCATGTTACATACATGCTTACTGTTAGTCTGGCATCCACAGATGCTGAGTTACAGTGGATTAGTAGCTTTGAAAAAAGCTGACTTTACATTCATTAATCAACATTGTGATAAGCAATTTACATGCATGCAGACACAGATCACATGTAATTATCTCTATAAAGCATCAAATGTGCAGTAAGCAGGTATACATACAAATACATAGCCAAGGAATGATAGATCAAAATCAGGTTCCTAACAGCTACAATGGCGAGCTACTCTAGGAATGTCAACTTTCAGTACCAATTGTGTTGCACAGCCCTTGAAGTGTTGCAAAGTGGCAGCCACACACCCTTAATCATATTCTTTGCTTACACACTGTATTCAAGCCTTCAAATCTTCTTGTGCTGGGATTGCTTTTCAAGGAGTCTTACTGTTTGTTTGGTGGGGGTGTTTTCTGTCATCATTATTAATGATTTTTGCTCGTTATCAGCATATTATGCAGTATATTTTGTATTCTGCAGTAGCTCATATGTTAGAATCTTTGTCCCTCAGACCATCAGTGGTGCATTTATGTACAGCTTATCCATACAACAAATGTAATCACAAATTCATCAGTACATTACTGTAATTTAAAATTGCATTCAAGAAAGGTGTTTTCCTAACCTGCTCTGGATTTATTTTTCAAGGTCAAATTTACATTTCTCAAGAATTAACAGTTTTTATACTCCCCTCCCCTACCATTTTTCCAGCCCAACATTTTAAGTTTACAAAATTTAAATCAAGTAAGGCTGTCTTATTCTGTGACATATCAAAATATAATTATATATTCTGGTAGTCAGCTGAACTCTGTCCCTAATTTGCATGTTATCTTGAACAATTTATTTTCCCACTTGTCATGAAACCTATGACTGGAGCTGATCTTTTATAGACCACTTGGCAAGAGTGAATAATTAGAAATACAGTTCTGTCTGCATTAGAATAGTTTTTGTCCAATGTTTGGATGCAGGCCCTGCTATATGCCTCCCTAAAACTCCCTAATAGGAGTGCAAGAGATAAAACATCTAGATGAATACAGTGAACTACCATCTTGGAAATTAGTAAGCCTTATCCTTTCTAATGTAGTATGTAACTATTTTAATCTCATTTAAGACTGATTTTACCTGAATTAGTGTCACTGGATCTACATGATCTTTTTCTAGTTCTAACGAAAAATCATTTATTCCCATCATGATATATAAAACATTATATTCTTTGAAGAGAGGGTCTAGGATTCTGGTTTTATTCTGCTCCAGTTAGACTGTATTTAATAAAACAGGTTTGAGAGAATAAATCACTTACTTGTCAAGCGTAGCAAACCCACTGTTTTGAAGTAACATTAACAAGCCACTTACTGCATTCAGTAAAGCAGATATTAGAAATCCATATACATAGGGACACTTGTCCTGAATTCCAGCAGTACAGCAGTGTTCAGGATATTCCAAGAGTTTCAGAAATGTGACCAATTATGTAACAATATATGCCAAAGGACTTCATAATTAAAAATTAGGGCATATGAGACATAATTAAAATGTAGATCTTCAATAACATTTTTTAAAAAACTCAGTAAGCTACACAAAAAATGAAATATGAAAGACTACAGAGCTGCCAGAGACTTAAGTTTTTTGTGTATATAATTAGAATGGAATATACTTTTGCTCAGATCAGTCTATGTAACAAGTGACAATTTATCACCTTTCTTAAAACAAGTGTACCTTCCTATTATCTCTCCAGGTCAGAATAGGGCATGATAAACACTGCAGCAGGCACAGGAAAAGGCTACAAAGTGACAAATCCCCCAAAATATAAAGCTAGCCTAAGAATATTCAGTGCCACTCACTCCACATCGTTTGAGCTTGATTATGGAGTTAGAACAACTCAGAGCATCCTTTGAGCTGCAGCTGAAGGAGATAATTTCCCTGTTTATAAAAGATTACAGAGGTGACATTGACTGTCCCAACACAGTTCTGTTGCATTCAGCAAGGACTAGGAATAGCATATCTCCGTGGTGTACCTATCAATGATGCTTCAACATGCCTCAAACTTGTTCTTCCTCACAGCTTTTACTTTTTGAGGTTTCTGTTAGACTACAGCATCTTGCTTATTTAGAAAGACAAGAATGGAGTGCCCTAATTACAAACTGAATTTTCTGGAAGATTAATGAATACAGAACAGACCAGGTTCTGCATTGTCTTCCTATTCATAGAGGTTTATGTCCCTCCTCCCACCTCCATAAATCCTATAGCTTTATGTTTACAGTTATTTGATGAGAATGGGAAGATGTTGTCACAATCGTACCTCAAGAATCAAGAGGAGAAATTGGTTTTCTCTTATTACAATGTTGTAATAGAAATAATAGTACCAAGCGGGTGAGAACATAAGACTTGAACAGAGCTGATATGGGGCCACTAGGGGTGTTTGAGCTCCACGGGAACTTGTTGACAAATGGCTTATAGCAGCACCTTCTGACACCTAAGTTGTGGAGCACACAGAGAGATTTGAAAGAGATTTAGAAGTCTACTCAAAACAACAGGACAAGAGTTAGAAATAGTATTGCTGCACTGAATTTATGTGTGAGGGGATCATAAATGTTAAAGTTAAAAGGGGCACAAATTAAAACAATTAAGAAATATCTAAAGCTTGATGGGATTTTGAGAATTTAAACTTGTCTTAAGCACATGAAGTGGGCAATGTCCACTTCAAAAATATATTTAGCACAGAATCATAGAACAGACCCAAGAACATAGAACAGACCTATCCCAAGTGAGAGAAAATTAGTAAATACAAGATGTACGGACATCAGTGTAAACCCATTCAAGTACATTGGTTTCCAACATGATTTATGGGAACATAGCTGCTGACTATGTGACCAAAGCATTTTCTCAAAATTTCTCCAAGTGGAGCTTCAAAGCTGCCTTACATAGAACTATGAATCTATGTAGTTCAGGTTGGACTTCTGGAGGTCATCTGGTCCAACTCTGTGCTTAATGTTGGGCCAATTAGATCAGACTACTTAAAGGACTTGTCCAGTCAAGTTTTGCATATCTCCAAAGGATGGAGATTCCACAAGCTCTCTGGGCAACCTGTTCCAACATTTAAATAGTCTTGTTATGAAAAGACTTTTCGTTATAACTAATCAGAGCTTTTCACGTTCCAACTAGTGTTCATTGTCTCTTGTCATATGACTGTGCATCTTCAAGAATAATCTTGCTCTGTCTTCTGCATACTCTCCCAATAGGTAATTACACATAACAAGATCTTGCTTTGTCTTTTCTTAAGGCTGAACAAACCCATTTTTCTCAGCTGCTTCTTGTACATTACACTTTCCAGCTCCCTAAATGGCTGGGAGGTCCTCCACTGGACATACAGGTATGTCCATGTCTTTCTCATACTGAGGACCCCAAAACCTGACACAATACTTAAAATGTGTCTCTCACAAGGAGTGAGCAGAAGCCAAGAGTTACTTTCCTTAGTCTGTGAGCTATACTCTTCTTTATACAGTCCAATCTGTATTGACTGCTTTTGCCATAAGGGCATAATGCTGACTTATCTCATTTTGTTGTTCATTAGGATCATCAGCTCTAGTCTGTGCTAGACTGTACTGTTGCAGAGGGTTAGCACATACCAGATGCTGGACTTGGCATCTGCATTTATTTTTCTTGGACTTGATGAGGGTCCTGTTCATACATTTCTCCAAACTATCGAGATGCCTCTTTGTAGCAGCTCTATCCTCTAACAAATCAGCTGCTCCTTCCAGTTTGGTATTGTACGTGAACTTGCTGAGAGTGCATCGTCTAGGTCATTAGCAATGGTAATGGACTTCACATTTATTCCTGATGATCACCACTTGCAACGGGCCAACACTTTGACTTTGTATTGCTGCTTACAACCCTCTGAGCCCAATGATCCAGCCATGCATTTTATTATCCATTTATCAAGTGCACAACTAATCAACTTGGATATCAGGATACCATGAGGAACTAAGTAAAAAGTCTTACTAAAGATAAGGTATACAGCATCTCCTGCAATCTCCTGTTCCATTTAGCCAGTCATTTCATCACAGAAAGCTATGACTTTCACAATAATCATCATGTCCTTCAGGTGGCTGCAAATAGTTTCTGGGTAAATTGCTTCATAATCTACCCAGACATTGAGGTCAGGCTGACCAACCTGTAGCTTCTTGAGTCCTCCTTGCCCTTCTTGAAGATAGGCGTGACATCTGCCTTTTTACAGTCATCAAACTTCCTCATGACAATCAACATGACCTTTATAAAAATGTATAAAAAGTATAATCTTTTATTATGAAAGATAATTAAAAAAATGCCCTCTAACAACATTGCCCAGCTTCCTCAGCACCTTTGGAAGCATGCCAGCCAGGCCCATGCACTTGTGTATATACACTAGGATTAGGTTCTCCCCATCTTCCTCCACAGTAGAGGAATAGCTTTTGCTCTTCTTCTACTAGTAGTGTAAGGGGCCCAAGAGAGATGGGGTCATACCTGTTTAGTCAGGGCTGGAGGACTGGGGGAGGGAAATCAAGTGGTGGGAGCGCTTTCAGTCCCTCACTCTTTTCCATGTCCTTCATCACCACCTCACTTGCCTCACTGAACAGCAGTACCTCATTTTTCTTACGCTTCTTTTTGCTGCTGAGCTAGTTACAGAAACTCTTAATACCTTTCACAATTGCTCCCTAGTTTCAAGTCCAGATAAGCTTTGGCTTTCCTAGCTCTATTCCTGCATGCTCAGGCAAAGTCTTTATGTTTTTCCTAGGTAGCCCATTACCACTTCCACATTCTATGCACTTCCCTTTCATGACTAAACTCAGTGACTGTGACTGATCATATCACTCTTGATCCCTCAGTAAGCACATAACAGCATTAGAATGCCAATGCTGCTGCTTAAACTTTCACATGCACAACAATAAACTGTCTGAGTAAATATATTAAGGAGATCACACCAAAAGAAAGAATTCACCCCACTCTATTTTGCAGCTTAATTATTGATCAAATGTCTGTCCTTGAAGTTTCACATTCTCACATACATAAAAATTACCCTGGTTCTTTGTTCACTAAAATCAAGTTACAAGAATGAAACATTTACGTAGATATAGAAACTATTTGAATATGAACTTGAAATAAGAAAGTATGAGGATCGAGTAAGAGCAGGCAAAATGTTTTCAAGTGATGTATAACAAAGAAAATTGCTTCACAGGCAGATTAATTTCCAGAGTAAAAAAATGAAAGCTGCTGTGTCTGGTTTGTGTTATTATGGTCATAATTATTTATTACAGTAAAGCCCAGAGGCACATTATAGCAACTATTGTGCAAAAGCACAGTTCTGTAAGATGAATCCAATACCACGAAAGTACATTAGTGCAAAGGGATGTTGAAGGGAACACTCCATGTTGGGTTATTTTTCCTTTACTTATATCCTGGTTTTCTAGTGCTCAGTAATATAAAATATTTATGGCTCAGACACTGTTGTACTACAGTAGAAGATGGGGTCCTCAGTTCGGGATCAAGACTTCATTGCTGGGGGTTCTGTATGGACATACACATCTGGCTTTTTCACAGAGAACATAGGGTAAAGTTGATACCTCTTACAGCTTTAAACCTATTTGCCAGAAGAGCAGTCCCATGCTCCCTTCTCCCCTTTCCACTGGCATTCATTTGACCCTTTCAATTGTACCAGGTAAGTTAAATCACACCCTCCCCCCCCAACCCAACTAAACAACCCACCCAAAACAAACTCCAAATTAATAAACAAACAAATAACTCCCCCCCAAAAACCCACACCACACAGAGAAACCACAAACATACCTCCAAAAAAACCCCAAAACAACTCAAACACAAAAAATCCCTAAACCACAAAAAAAAAAAAAAAAAACAAAAAGAAGAGTTCTTCAACAGATTGGCAAAACTGAATTGACTTACTGAAGAGAAAGACAAACAGAGCCAGTTGAAAGAACAGGAATAAAAACTTTCTCCTAGGAACAAAAACTTTCTCCTTTCAACATATTTTGGGCATGAGTTCAGCTAAAGCCTCATCATATAATTTCACCCTTTGGCTAGATTTTAGAAAGTGTTTAGGCAGCTGAAATAAGAGTTATCTGTGCAAAGCCTTAGGCTTGTGTTGGAGGCTAGGGTGCATGACAGCCACTGTTCTTCTAGCGAGATAAATTAGAACTCAGAAAGTTACAGCAGTACGCTCCCACCAGACATCCTACATGAACACACACACACTTCCACTAAGTGCCAGCCATAGCACACAAGAGTATATTGTCTCAAGACAGCAAAGACCCACGCACCTCAAAGTATACTGCAGGTTTGCTTTTCACACAGAAGATGTATAGCAGGACAAGAAATATGCTACATTCACAAATTTTCCACAGACCAGTCTTTGAGAATAACCTAAACCTCTTCATTATGTTTACTTCACATTACTCTGGTAAAATGAATTCAGATATTTTGAATAGAAATAAAACACAGCTGAAATTGAGGCTACATAGGCTCATAATCATAGCTGTCAAAGCACAGAGAAGAAATAGAATGTGTGTACTACTGGTAACGAGGAAAAAAAAAGTATCAAAAAAAAAAATCACTTATGCGTAAAGTTAACTGTAGAAAGCAATCCCCAAGCATCTACCCTTTCAACAGCTGAACACATAGCTGCTTCTAAGTGTTACTTTCCCTGCTTCTAGCACATCTGGAAGATGACCTTAAAAATTAGTTGTGCATCTTTGATATCAACCTGTGGAAAAAACTACGCAGTAAACCTCATCTCATGCTGTGTTGATGCAAGCCACAAGAAAATGTGACTATTTAGAGAGCCTGGAAGAACAGAATTTGAACGTGGCTAACTACACAAAAAGAACCCACGTATACGCGTACAGCTTGAATATAAGATATATGGTGTCATTCTGTCATTTAAGCTGTCTGCAGAGATCTGGAGGGTCCTTTGCCGTCAAACCTCAATATTTCACTAAGATAGATGGGATCTGTACATAACCTGAGTTCAGGCTGTTCTTGTAACAATGTGGTGGCATATGAACTGGAAGCACTACACGTCTGTGGGGAAACCCTAATGGATTTCTCTTGGTAAAACAGCCTGGGTAACAATTATCTGATAAGACAGGAATGTGAAAGTAAACAGTGTATATGAGTGGAATACTCAAACCTGTTTGAGAGGATACTTGCCAAAAAAAAAACCCAACACCGCACAACAACCCCACACCACAACAACAACAAAAAAACCCCAAAACCCAACCACTCAAAAACCCCACACTGATAACACCAAAGATGATGAACATCTGTTGGATTAAACAATAATCGGGGAATGACCATGAAAGTTTTGGGTAAGAAAACCAACCAAACAAAAAAGATGAGTCAACTTGAAAAGAGATATGAAAGAATCATGAAAATTTGTGTAAGTGAGAAGGGAGAAATGCACTTAAAATGCTTTGGTGCTGCCAGAAGTCTCCCTGGGGCATAACGGCCTTGGCCCAGGCTGGACAGAGCAGCCTCTCCATCAGATACCGTGAGGAGTCTGCACAAGCTCCTAGTTTAACAGTATGGGGCACACTACATAGGGACCCACACCTTTGGGGGCTGGGGTGGCACTTGGCCTCTTGAGGGGCTTCATCACCTGTGTGTGCACTAGCAGGTTGCAGGGAGTGGGCTGCATGGGTACACAAAGTTGCAGCACCCACATCTCCAACACAGGTGTATGCAAATAGGGTACCCCACAGTGCCAAGAGATGGGTTCTGGTTGTAACCCACGTGTCCTGTGAGGCATGGGTGGAGTGCATGTGACTGTGTCCATGTCATTAAGACCTTGGTGGATTTGTTAAGGAAGAGTGTTCACAAATTTGTGGTCAATTACTAACATTTTGTAAGTGTCTAGCTATTGGCATGTCTGCTGTATGGCTGACATTGATCCTCAATGTACAGTTCCTTGATTGCTAGTTAATCATGTATTGTTAAAAAACAAAATCAAACCAATGAACTGCTCCTATCCTTATTTGGTCCCATGTGTTATTATTCCTTGGAGTTAACTATTTTGTCTGAACAGCTGTCTTTGAAGAAGCAGTGCAACACATATATATTTATATTTCATTGTAGTTTATTTTTTTAAGTTTTCTAAAGGTACTAGGAATGTGACCTTGCCATTAAATAAAGACACTGACAAATGAGTTATACCTGCTTACATCTCTTCATTTGGACTAATATCAGTGAGTGGAGAAAAAAAAACCCCACAACTGAGCCTTTTATTTAGACCACAGATTTAAAGTAATTTGCCTGGATAAGAAACAGAAGCTATCTAAAGTTAGAAGCTGAGAGCATACTTACTACCAGCAACCTAGCTCCAATTTCTGCAGTATTCTCAAAGCTAATACATCTTAAGTATTAATTACTAAGAATAAGAAGCAATTGGCTAATCTAGACTCCAGTGAATTGAGACATTTGTATAAAGTTGTAAGACACCATTGCTAAGTCATCCCTAGAGGTACCTAACTGCCTACTGTTGAACAGCAACTTCCTAGGTTACGATGAGAGGCGATTATCTTTCAGGAGATTAATCTCCATTTATTAGCTGAGTAATTCTCAGTTATGTTCTCTTCTCATATATGTACTGCTGTAAAACAGTCATGCTCTTGCTGTTGTCACTCATACCTTTAACAACTCTGTTTTGCAAACCTGCCAGAATTCAATGTTACGCAGTTTACTCACAACATAATTGTCTAACTTGATAATGTCATTTTGGTCATCTGGGTTCACTAAACTAAAACATTCCATACTCAAGTCAAGGTCACATGCTGAGTACCTTTAGAGAACTTAAATATAAATACATATACATACATAGACACACACCCCTTATATACATTTGCACATACATATTATGTACGTATATACACATAAACACACACACATATATATATAAATAAAAAACCCACCATACCCAAATATGTTGCTTCTTTAAAGCTAAGTCAAGGTAGTCAAGGTAGCTAATTCCACTTAAAATCAGGAAAAAAACCTGTTGTATTTAAACTAATAAATATTGTTGGCTTTTTGCACTAGAAGCCTTCTGTAGGTGTTCACAGGTCGATATTGGCTATTTCAAATACCTTTTATAAGTATTATGCTTTTTTTAGGTAGACAGCTTTCTAGAAGGCCAGAGAGCCTGTTACTCAAGAGCTCCATTTCAGCATGCAGTACAATGCTAATTTGCAAAACAGATTTTCTGAATCAGATCTTCTGTTTGAACAGTGGTAATTTAATCAGGTTTTCCCTAATAACATTGGCTTGGACCTACTGAAAGAACAGCTGGTTAGAAAGTATTTCTCAGCTTGCACATGACTTTAGGTGCTAACGGTTTGAATTTACTGTAGCTAGCTTTCTGCAGGCAGATATGCATCCAAACTACTAGAGTACAATACTGAAGGTAGTAACCAAGTGGGACTTCCGATGTTACAAGCAGCACCTATGTGAGTTGTTTAATTACAGCTATAACCATTGAACACAGACAGCTTTATCCATTAACCTGTTTTAGAGTTTCCATAAAATGGCAAGTTACCCCAAAGTTTCAGTTATTCCTCAATATGCAAGTCATCTTCAAGCAGAAGCAACACATGACTAAACCTTTTTTGGAAGGCAAGTCTGTCACGCATGTCTTTCTAAAGTATTTCCACATTCAAGTCTGAAAATTGTATCAACTCCCAGACATTTAATACCTGCTAAGTTTTTAGCAAGAACATGTTTCTATGTGGTATTACTTCAGTAAGATAGATAGAAGAGTACACATTTTTAGACTATGGGTGCAACTTGAATATTCTTCTACCCTAGGAACTCAAGTGTATATCGACATTAGAGGTAAATTGCACCATTAATTAATTTGACCACGGGGAGGTCAACTTTAAATATTTGTACGTGTGGTCTACCAGAATTCCTGAATTCAAATTCAAACCTGTCTGCAGAGATGGTCAGTTGCTTAATAATTCACAATAGGGAAACAGATTATCTGAGAAGAAGGAATGGAACTTTTTATTCTTCCTTAATTCTCTGCTTTGTTCACTGGAACACTCTTATTCCAAGTCATCACTGCTTAACTTTATTGATAGGATGAAAGTTAGGTTTATCTTTGCTGCTGACTTGTTCAATGTAAGAGCTCCCCTCTTCTCCCTAGAGCTTCTAGTATATCCATAAGCCGACGGTAACAGTCATTACAGATAGTAATTTTAATAATGGGTATCTTTTGGTAGCATTAAGGGATCCAGAAGCCTCACCTGTACATGACAAGCAGGAAACATGAGGAAGCAGTTGCTGCTCTTGTCCTTTGCTCAGTGATTAGTCATACAGGACAAGCAAGAAGGGGGAAATCAAACAAGCACTGTGAAACAAACCTACAGTCACATACAGAAAGACACTGCATTTCTATTGAGAGATCTTTTACTGTATGAATAAGCTATTTTCAGAAGCTTAAAGCCCTTCTGAAATAGTAAAGATACACATTTACTAGTAATACAACTTTAGGAAAGTTAAGCAATTTTAAGGGAGGGTTTTTTAGTCACATTTTAAATGCTTAAGTACCTCAGTTAATTTGAGAAACTAGTTTGATTAGAACTGTTGTTTCTATACTGAAAAACACCATCAGCAGCATTAAAAAAAAAAAATCCAAGTGAAAGAAGTATCTTTAACAAACCTGGGAGGCTTTGTGTGACAACTTTAAGCTTTTGAGCAACTGTTAGGAACGTGCTCCCAACAAACACATGTAAAATGTTTAAGGAGAATGCTGACACAGCTGAAAAATTGTTACAGTAAAAATCAATTTTCATTTATGCAGTTTAAATATGACAGACTGAGTCAATAGAAACATTTAGCCCAGCAGACACAACAAGTTGGATTTTAATAGGGAAATAGAAATTCTTTGGAACAGACTTCCCATATATCAAATAGGATCATTATAGTAGCTTTCATCTCCTTCAAGGCAAGTGCTAAGGCATGCTCCCATCTATTAGAGCAGGCATCCAATAAGCAGCACCTGTCCTGCATCTTAAACATCATTTTTCTCCACACCTATCCAGTCACAAAACAGCTCTGCAGTAAAGGTGCTCTGACTTACTCCACTGAAACTTGCGGAACTGAATATTCATCAGGAGAGATAACAGTCATTCTTTCTTTACTTAACTGTCCTATCCACTAGAACAGTATTAACCTTCTTTCTCCTTTTACATAAAGGATAGAAGAGAAAATGGATTTCCTTTCGGGGGGGGCGGGCAGGAAAGGAAAATCCTTCCTGGAGTCTCTTATAGCTTGATGAGTGTACTCTTTTACAAACTAACAAATGCCTATTAAAATACTGTCATTAAGGATCAAATAGAATTGCAGTTACTAGTTCCTGTGGAAGTGTTCAAATGAGTGATTCCTTAAATACTTTCCTCTGATTCTGTGATAGAGAGCAGCTGTCAGGACCAACTTGATTGGGTGCCAAAATGCAGTAAGAAGAAAAGTCCTTTCCTGTAGTCTAGTTCCTATTTCAAGCATCTACACCTCTCCATACTTTGTATTAGGACTTAACACAGGCAACTACAACATTAATTCAGTTGTATTCTGTTTGTTACTACAAATAAATAAATAAATAAATCAAGTCATTCAAATAGGGCTGTTTTTTCTGTAGTTACTGAACATGGAGCTTGCATGAACAAATTCAACACCAGTAACCATTATTTACTAGTAGAACAAATTTCTTTTCTTGTTTGTGTGACTTTGCTTTTGGGATTTAACCACTGCACTACAGAATTCCAGCTGAGCTTCATGACCCTATCAGTTTTATATTTCTTTCTACAAAACATCAACTTCAAAAGAAGGCAAGAAAATCCCATTATTTGCTTGGATCCTAAGCAAGATGTGAAATGGGGTTTGATTCTCTTTTTCTGATGATAGCACAAAACTCTGACTTGTTTCCTCAGCACATGTTCAAATCAGTAAATTACCAGATAAAAGCTAGGCAGACACACCACAAAACAGAAGCCAATAGCACATGATAAATTAAAATAATTCATTAATTTATACTAGCCATGATTTTTGCTGAAGCCTTCCCAGGGTCCTGAAATTGAGTGGAACAGAACCAATCTACTCAAATCAGAGCATACAAGAGGAAAACAGAAAACTACTTAAGAGCTTACCAGAAAATTGGGTTGGTTTTTTTTTTTTGGTGGGGAGAGAAGAAACATCAGTTTTGAACAGTTAGATGCCAGCTTTCTCCTTGCTTTAGTAAAAAGGAAGTATGCAATAGTGAAAGAAAAGATAATAGACTCTCAAAAACACATAATTACCTTTTGAGTTGTTATGTCAATGCAGTAAGCATAATAATACAGAAGGATGTATCTTTTGTAGATACATAATAACAACAGTAAAAGTCACAGTTTCATTAACAGACTCACTTTGCTCCATGTGCAATCCACCTCACCTTTGCCTCCTTCCTTTAGGCTAGTTAAACCTGCTGCCAGGTAGCCCAGCTGCTTTAGGACCAAACCCTTAATAAGCCTGAGCAGATCTGCCTTCTAGATAAAGAGCAAAACACACCAGTAATCTAATTTTTCTGTCTCCAAAAGGAAACTAGTCTTTAACTTATAGAACACCTAACTTCTTAGGAAACAACTAACTTAGAAATAAGCATCTTTACTTGAAGGAAAACACCTTTTAGTGTATTGAAGCTTGCTAGGTAGTAGAGAGACCACATAATGGAGTCCTCCTGATTTTTTTTCTCAAAAAAAAAAAAATCTGACTTTTTTTGCTCATCTGAGAGTTTAAAGGACCTCTATGCCCCAGTACACTTCTGCATATAGGTTTTAAAGTAAATCTTGATTTAGCATGCATTTAAGGCATAGATTACCAAAAAAACCCAAACCATAACAGAACAACCAAACAAAAAGCAAACCCAAAAGAGAGATAAGTATACGAAACAGGGTTACCATGAACACAACTCTTTCCAAACTGACCTGCAGTCACTAAAATTATGAAGCTAGACAGCTATAGCAATTAAGGTTATGTGCTGTGTTGGAAAGATAGTTTCTCCAATTTCTCTCAGAGAATTCTTAGGTTAGAGATAAAAAACATGTTAGCTAGAAACCTATTAGAGTATCTTGAATGTTTAAAATTGTCTGAAATGAGGAATCAGAATATTCTGAGAGACAATGAAAGCACGTAGAAAGTATTTAAGATCATTTAAGGAAAAATTAGAGAAAAATCTCTAATTTTCTCTGAATTAAAGAAAATAGTTTATTTTCAATGAGAGTTAAACTCTTAAGCTATATATAGGTATTTTTAGTTAGGAAATCCTGTACAGGTGCCTAAATGGCACACTTGAATATATTTGAAAATATGATCACAAATCATGTATGGATCCCATAGGATCAGGATTTTACATTGTTGTTATTCGGCTCCACCATTAAAATGTGCATTGATGTGTAGTAACTGAAATATCTCTTAATAGAAATAACAGGGAAGACTTGTCTGATTTCATATGAACATACAGAGTAGAGGAAAAATTAAAAATTGATTTCATTATACAGACCTTTCAGACTGAAATAAAGTTTCTTTTCTGACTAGCAGCAAAAGAAAAAAAAAACAAACCACAGATAATTACTGGAATTAAAAAAAAAAGAAAGAGAAAACCTTTAATTAACTAAAATTGTTGAAGATTTACAGTCTATTTTTTTGCAATTATCTTTAAATTTTAATGCTATTTAGTAGAGCATTTGAACAGCATAATCATTTGCCATTTACTGAGCTGTTTTTTTAGCTCTGTAATAGCAAAGCAAAAGGGTAGGTTGCAAGAAACAGAACAAATGACAAGAACGTGACATGTAATTTTTTATGGCATGAGACATACTATACTTGAAGATGTTAATTGTGCAGGGAAAAGATTTGACATCACTACCAATGATAGGAAAGAATCTAAATGATTGGGCTCGTGGCACAACATTGAAAAGAGACACTAAAAGAATTTACATAGTTAGCTCATAACCTGATAATCTTGCAGAGATCTCATAATCTTGCAGGAAAGACACCGATCTGAATTCATTGAGAATGAGAGCAGGGATGAATCCTGGCTTCCCCTTCGCTGAAAGAGTGCTTTATCTTCCTGTTGTGGGTTAACCCCAGTGGGCAGCTAAGCACCACACAGCCTCTCGCTCACTTCTCCTCCTCTGCCAGGGGAATGGAGGAAGAGGAAAGGAAGAATAAAAGCAAGAAAACTTGTGCATCAAGATAAAAGCAAATAATAACAGTTTAATAAGTGAAGGCTAAGTGCAAGAGAGAAGAAAACAAAAGAAAACAAGCGATGCAAAGGCAATCACTCCCCACCTTCCATGGGTAAACCGATGGAAGTAAACTTAGCCAGCTTCTGAGCAAAAGATGGCTCTCTCCTTAACCCACCTCTTTTCCCTTTTATTGCCACGCATAATGCTATATGGTATGGAATATCTCTTTGGTTATTTCAGGTCATCTGCCTGGTTGTGTTCCCTCCCAACCTCCCTATCACTAAATCTATTCACTGGGGGGACAGAGTGAGAAACAGAGAAGGCCTCGATGCTGTGTGAACACTGTTCAGCAAAAGCTGAAACATTAGTGTGTTATCAGTATTGGTTTGGTCAAAAATCTAAAACACAGCTTCATATGATCTGCTGTAAAGAAAATGAACTCTATACAAGCCAAAACCAGTACACCTCCAAAATATTTCGTAAAAAGTGGGTGGTAGCAGTCTTCTTTTTCTCCTTGCCCAAGTTTAAAAGTAAGGACACTGTTAAATCCTTTGAGTAACTGGATGTAAACACCAAACACCCATCTTCTTGATAAAATCCAGTTTACAAAACTGGGTGGAAAAAAGGGTGGAAAACTTCCTGTTGTCCTGATTCAGTTGCCTAAGGGTGTTCCTAAAACATGTTGTTAATGACCTCCCCTTGATATTAATCTCAGCTATGGCACATTGGCTTGTGAGTCAAATTTGAATCCATGGCTGATGCGTTTGCATGCACTAGGCCTATCTCTGTTGTCAGAGTTGGCAGTTACAGTCTAAAAAGCAGTGGAAAAGGAGCAGATTCTTTGACAAACTGATCTGTACCTGACAGTGTTGTGCTTTTAGTCCCTTTCTGGGCAAAGTCCAGTGCATTAGTTTACAATGCCTTTGGTGATTTCAGCTAATATGGTAGAGTTTGCACTCAAATAGAACAGAAACTGAACCACAGCCAATTACCCAGTCTCAAATGGGAACTGTGACTGCAGCTGACAGGAGTAAGGACATGCTTTCTAAGCTGCCTCTGCTCTGTAAGTAGCAGGAATAGATCCTTCACCTACTTTATTTGCATGTTTGCCCACATTCCCTGGAAATCTTCCTTACTTTGGTAGTGCTTTGAGCTATTTTAAATTACTGCATTTATTGTGTAGCTAGTCAGCTTGTAGCACAGACATTGCTGCACTGAATGACTAAGGCATGTCATGAGAGCTGGTAAGAGGTGTGATTTCAGAGTGTTCTGTAGTATCCTCTATGATCCACTTCTAAGTAAACTTCTGGGCAAGTAAAAAATTATTATTTGGGTAGTTATTATCATTTTGAAGGTAATTATTATCATTTTCAGGTACCTTGCTTTTGTCTCATTGAGGAACCTAACCACCTGACACAGGATCTTGGGCAGCGCAAAGCCTAAACGGTAAACATTATGAAATCTGACCTGTAAATGCCTACATACTCTACCGAATCTATCCCTTTCTATTATTTTTATTGCAGTGATGAGATAGTATTGATATTTGAAAACATAAAAAATATATAATGATGTATTGATATTCAACCATGACCAAATTTCCTCGCCATGACCTTGCACGAACATCATGCTTCTGATGACCTTAGCATGAAAAGCAAAAGATTCTGATTCTTTAACATGATTGAGTAAATCCTTTATTATTGTTTCTCTTCCCTTTTCATTGGCAAAATCTTAATTGCTAAATTCAGGATGGCAAGGAAGTAATTTATTTCAGTGTTGAGAGAACAATTTCCTTGCATTCTTTTTAATTACACAGTAGTCATTACTGTTCTGCTTAAAAGCTTTCATAACTGAGATTATTGTGGTGAAAAGGAACACATTATTACTAAGACTTCTTACTCAGTGACTGTTTGAAGAGAGCTCATACAACATCAGGGGATATCTTCAATGTTTTTTATACACTTCACATGCATGTCCATGTGTTTGTTTGCTTCTTTTTCAAATTAAATTATTTCTTTATTTAAATAATCTTCTCAATATATGGCATAGATGACATTGAGGATTGTTTTTTTTATTAGGCCATGGGGTTTTTTATTTATTTTATTTTTTTAAGTTTTTTTGAAAACTGGAGGCTTTACAGAAAGTACATAAAATTATCTACATGATTTTGAAGCCAAGCTTGCAGTTGATATAGTTTTGTTGATATTTGTCATCTATACAATTAAAGCAAGGGCAAGACAGATTTTTTTCTCTTAGATGGGATCTGAATAGGCCTTAATTCTGTTAGATAAAGCCATTACTACCTCTGCTGCTGCTAAACAAGAGAATCTGTAAGTCCGTGGCAGTGTGAAGAGTAAATTTTAAGGACAAGAAGGACTAAAGTAGAAATTCTTAGGAGCTGCCAAATCTGATAGCCCAATAGAGTTGAGGCTGCTGCAGCTCCATGTTCCCAGGTCGAGCCAGTAATGAGTCTGAGTCCCCAGTAGGCACACATTTACACATACACGCAATACATATATTCATATGCACACAACAGGCCACATGGATCAAAACAGACAGAAAACAGAGCACTTCCACCAACAGCTCCAATGGCCTCACGTTGTTCCCCACTCTGGTTGATCAGGCCAGTTAGTGGGCAGGGGTAGAAGTATATGTGTACATATATATAATATAAATCCCTCCAGAAGCTAGTCTTAGGTACTCAGTCTGTCCAGCAGCCAGGTGGACAAGATGCTGAGGCCTGCAACCCCACTCTAGCTGTTGGTACTTGGACCTACACACTTCCCCCTACCTATGGTCTGCAGTCTTCACTCCTTTCTGGCACTTAAACCTCCTATGCACACATATACACACACATAAGAGAGTCCTTTATCCCGGAAAATAGTTAGAAATGGAGTTCAGTTAAAAGGCAGGACAGACTTTGGTGGGCAGGTGGAGGGCACAGCCAGACAAGTGTACTGACCAGCCACCTGTTTACACATGACCAGCCCCTTTCTTCTCCTATACATCTACTTTCCCATGCTTGTTCCTTCTCAAAATGTCTTGATCTATTCCTTTCCCTGCCTTTGGTTCCTCCCCTAAACATCCCATAATAAGTCTTGTACAGTCCCAAAATATTCTTCCCCTCATTCCATAATGATTCCCACAACCCTGTAGGCAGTAACCCCCTCAGTAATCCATAGTGCCCTTCCCTTGACTCACTGTGAAGAGTGTCACACCTGGGCCATAGGGCTGATGCCTCCCATTTGATAGTTCCGGGAGGGGGCCATGCCATGGGCAGGGTCTCCATTTGCCCTGAATTATTGGGTTTCTTCCATCTGTCATTGTTATTCTGAGTTCCCTCATGTGTTTGGAGATGAGTCTTTAATCACAAAACCAAACAGAAGTAGCGAGGTACAGGTGAAATACAGTGCGCATGAAAGACCATGGGGTGAGGTACCAAAACATTTTACTGACCATTTGTAATATGTATGTGCCAAACTAAGGCAGAGCTGGCTATTAATATTTGCTTAAATCTGACCTTAGTCTCTAAACATACAGCTGATAATAGCCATTTGAACTGTATGAAAATGAAAATTATAAACAAAAGAAAGTTTGACCCCTATCTTCCTTCAGTTTTATTGGGGTCTGTATTGAGGAACAAGTCCTAGGAGGCCCCGAAGCATTTTGGTCTAGTAACTGATCCTGTTGTCTCTATGTTTTTGGGTTTTTTTTCATTTATCTTCATGCAAATTAATTTTCAATTTCTAAATGCTCACAAGTGTGTCACAAGAGTATCCATGCCTATGTGAATAAGTTAAGATAATTCTAGTTATTTTATCATGTAGAAAACTTCCACCAGATGAATTAATTTGCTCTATATTTTCTTCATATGATTTAAGGACTTGATACCTAAACATGTGGATATGCTGTTCCAGAAAGTTTGCAACTGAAAGAAGACATAGCAATTATAGTATCAAATGGGGCTTAAAGAAGCATCTGTGCTTGCTAAAAGAGGAGGGTAGGAAATAAACTATTAGAAAGAATGTCAATGGCAAGTGGTGTTTCCCAATGGAAGGATTATAAATACGTAGATGGATGCCAGAATCATTGGGAAGGCATTAACAATTTCTGTAAGAATCCCTTTCTACTTAGTTATACTGGGAATGATGGAGCCAAAACACTGGCATCTCACCTTCTACATCTTAAACCAGTTCAAGAAGTAGTAATCCATTCAGTTCAAAGATGCTCCTAGCTGGGCAAAGTTTGGAATTCCCACTATGGCTTGTTTCTGTCATTTACAAATGAAAAGCCTTTTCAAACCTTCCTTGCTTCTGTCATGCTGGATAGTCTGGCTGTCACTCTTGGCCTGGACTACACTGTTGAAAGCAAATCTGTGTCACTGACCTTACCAGTAAGGTTGAGTATGCCACGGAATGTCATCCCAGGGGACATCATTTAGAAGTTCTCCGTGAGACTTCTTGTCACTGACACACTAACTATGAGGTAGTGATGATAAATTGTCAGAATTAATGAATGTTGAAGTATGTTCCAAGAGACATTTTGTACTGAGGGCTGCAAAGAGGGTTAACAGATAAGCAAGCCAATTAATGATACTGCATGTATGTAATACATAAAAAATAGTTTCAGAAGGGAGATGGAATGTTTTTGGCTTTCCATTTGGAAAGCTCATTTCCAGCATCTAGCAAGCCCAGTGAAAGACTCTGAAGACCCAGTTATTACAAAAAGCAGGCCATTAGTGTACACAGCTAAATAAGGTTTTAGGAACATAACCTGAAGTATCTATTTGGGGTTTAAAAGTTTCTCTTTCATATTAAATCATAAAAACATTTTGCTAAATAGGGGCTTTCTTGAGAGTATTCCATGAGTAAGACAATTAGGGGTAGGTACAATATTATCAATTATTATTAATTATCAATATTTATTAATAATTATCAGTGAATGTTTTTACTGTACAAAATGTGGCAACGCTATATTCTCAGCAGGAGCGGGAGAAACTTAAGAAATAGTAACTTGAACCTTGACCACACTGCTGTCTATTCTCCCCTATTCTCTTATTGTTATAATTATTAATAACTTCAGAGAATAATTCTTTCTCTTTAAAGTTTTGAATAAGAAAATCTTGGAACAAGGAGTATACTGCATGCAAATGAATCAGCATTAAAATCTGAAGTAGAATTTGGAGAGAGAACAGAACATTAAGACCTTCATCTGTGGCAATGCAGAGAAGAGATTAAGAGGTATCATAAAACAAAATTAGGTCTAAATTGTATAAGATCTTGAAGAAGATGAAGATCTTATATCTAATGCACTGTGGAAGAGGGCATCAGTACTTGGACTCTTCATTGACGTGTAACAGAAGAAATGAGAGATGAGGAAGATAATTTTAGCAGCTGTGATTTGAATAGATTAAAGAGCTAAGATTAGCATCAGAGAGACTAAAGGAGAAGTTGCAGTAATCAAGGTAAAAGTTAATCTGCCACTCATGTAACTAGCAATGGTATATGGAACTAAATATCTCAGTAAATTTTTAAGCATTTAAGATTGTAGCTTTTACTGTAGCTTATCTTTAAGGACATTTATTCACTGCTATTACTTCATTTATGATTCTTGGGGCAATTGGAGAAAGGCATTAATGCTAATCAACATATAATTTATTTACTTTATGTTTATATCGTAAAGGGGACATGAGCACCAGTAAAAGTAGAATTTGCCAGAGTTAATGCCACTGTAGGGCAAACTTAAAAAAATAGAGTATTTCCATATGACAAAATGACTGTGTGATTACAGTGCATGTTAATCTACAAGTACCAGCTTGATTTCACTCATGTAAGTACCACAACTATCAATGAAGATATCAGCTTAAGTTTCTGCTAACAACCCTAGCACAAAGTTGCTTGACCATTATAAAAACCTTCCTACTGTATTCACGTTGCCTCTTTATTAGCTCACTTAAGCTCACGTAATTTTGTTACATTTTTTTTGTATCATGCTGAAGAAGTGTTCAGTACATTTTACTGAATGATGTTCATTTCAGTCAAAGAATCACTGACTGGAGTCATAGCCTCTTTGTATCACTGACACATGCAGAAAGTGCACTGTGATAACACACTGACCTGCAGTGGCTGAAAGACATTGGCAAAAGGGACTACTCTTCTAGTATGTGTGCACTGCAGCTGAGCTCTGTGCCTCTGTCCAGCCCCTCCTCACCGTGTGGCTGGAAGAAGCCTGAGTAAAGGTCTGTTTTGCTACATCCCTTCAGACCAAGGTAACACTGCTGCCTAGCAGCAGTTTTAACACAGTTTCAAAATGAACACAATATTTATAGCTAATGCATTTATAATACACTCAGTTCTAACAAAATCTTTCATTGCATTCAGTGTTTCACAAATACTAAACCACAGTTTTCCCTAAGATGTTTTCCTGTATATAATAAAATAGAGGTTCGATTCATCCATAGAATTATTTTCCTCCGTTTAAAAGCACAACAAGCTGAATCTTTGTTTCTTACATTCTGAAAAGTCTGTATTTTAATAGGAGAGAGTATTTGTGTTTTGAATAGGCAGGTTCAGAAATACCTGCAGTTTGCTTCTTAACATCCTCACATTTAATTGCACTAAATGAGATAAGTCTCAGGTTTGATACCAGCTGATAGAACGTAAGTAGAAGTGTCTTCTTATAATTGATTTTGCTGCAGTTTTCTTTTAGTTAGGGCATTTGTTTGGGTAATACATTTGGAACCTGAGATCTGATGCAATATCAAATATTTTAATGGCAGCATGATACTAACATGGATGAAAAAGCATGCTTTGTACAAGTATAGAATATCTTTCCAACATGCAGCCCAAACAGAACTAATGCAGCTTTATAATGGTGTCTGTAAAGCCTCTTCACTTGTGAACAAAAATATGTCAAACAGGGATCACATCTCTTGCACCTCTTAACTGCCTAAAGCTATAAACATACACCTCTGCAGGCGCTGATATAGCAGTGGCAGTTATCTGTCCCTTTTTCACTGGCTGAAGCTTACTCCTTTCCACAGCTCAGCTGCTAAAGTGTTTCTGGCAAATTCTGTTTAATCCACATTCAGAGGAAAGCAAGTCAAGTTTCAGAATGATACAGAAAACCACACCAGGCTGCTTATAACAGAAACTACTACAGAATCTGCTACCATCAGGTTAACTACTAAGCTTAAACTGTGTGTGTGTAGGTCTCAGCTAGCTTGTCTCAGAAATAGTCCTGAGACATCTACAACTTGGTTGGACATTCTGAGTGGCATAGACTCCAGCATAGAAAGGACTAGGAACAACAACCACCATCACAGCTAGATCTGAAAGAGGATAACTGTTCTTAGCCTCAAGCCAACTATTTAAATTGCTTGTGCTTACCTGGGTGATTTTGCCTGAAGAGGATGAGGGATCAATTACAGGAACCACTCTGCTGGAGGTTACTGCCCTCCCATTTCTGCTGGCAAAAGGGTAATAATGAGCAGCTGGAGGGCACAACTGTAACAGGGGTCTTCCACCTGCATGTCAATTGTAGCATGATGTCTGTCTATAATCTGTTTGAATGACATAACTATGCTAGCTTTAGCTTGTAATACAGACCTAGGTTAATTAAAGTGCTTTCTAAGTTGCTCTGTGTATAAACACTTAAATTTCTGTGGTTTAATCTGTATTTTTACTTACCTGTATTTTCTGGGTGAATGTTCCTTTATATTAGTTTAGATTATTAATAAATAATATAGTATGATTTTTCTTATTGCAACACAAAAAGTTTAGATAAAAGCACATAATATTGTGACTTTTCTACTAAGCTTGATGTTTCTCCATTGCTATAGGACTGATCTTACCAATCGTATTAAGATAAGGAAAGGTGAAAAGAGGGTGAAGAGGAACATGAAGTTGTCATTGCAAGATCTGTGCAGCTTTACTCCAAGAAAGTGATTAAAATACCTGTTCTTATATAAACTAGCTGAAAACTAGACTCAGTAGGAAAAGCATACCTAATGATCACAGACAACTCTCAGCACAGTAATCAGATGCTTCTTTGAGATATCTTTGTCAAGATTCTGAGACAGGTTACAAATAGATGTATTCAGTATTCATTTTCATCTGGTGACGGACAGCCACAGTCAAGCATTTAGTTTGTCATTTCATGGTATAGCTGAGTGATTTGTGTCCAGTTACATGATAAAAGTTCATCTCCACACACACAAGAGCACGGAGGATCAATGGCATGTGCGAAAACCCAAATAATACCCTCATCCAGCTATTCTCTGGCCCATACCTGGAGAGTGAGCAACCCGTAAAATGTCTATCTTCACAAACACGAAGGAGCAAGGAAGAAGAACAACATGTGGAGGAAAACCAGTAAGCCACTCAGAGAAATGGACACCCTCAGGCACTTGCCCTCCCTGGGCCATCTCAGGGGACCTCCAGTCCCAGTGGCCAGGTGTCACACTCATCAGATAAGTCAAGGGGAGCAGCTCTCTTGTCCTATCACTTGCTACCTGGAAGAAGAAACCAACGCTCACCTTGCTACAACCTCCTTTCAAGCGGTTGTAGAGAGCAATAAGGTCTCACCTCAGCCTCCTTTTCTGCAGACTAAACAACCCCAGTTCCTTCAGCCCCTCCTCATAAGACTTGTCCTCTAGAGGGAGAAGGGGATAGGAGAGGCCGGTTGCTTGTACAATACTGGTCAGTGTACTTGCTTGGCCATGACCTCCACTCCATCACCACAATCTGTCCTGTCTTCTCATTAAATTCCATTTCTAACTATTTTCTTGGGTGAGGGGCTTTCTTGTGTGTGCATGTACGTGTATGGGAAGTCTAAGTGCCAGTGACTGGAGTGCCAGAAGGTCTGTGTGTCTGGGTCACCAGCAATGATGATGAGTGTGGGTACATAAGTCAGTGTATGATCACTAGCGAATACCAAGTCAGGATAGCTGGTGAGGAGTTGGGACCAGATATACATGTGTGTGTGTGTGTGTGTGGCTGAGGCAGCTGGAGAAGCTGGCTGCTGGAGGGACCAGTCAACTGCTGGAGAGACTGTGGGCTCTGGAGGTTGATTGGAAGACCTGTTTGTGTATATGAATATCTATATGGAGGACAATGGGGGTAAGGGAGGATCCAGCGCAAGTGCATCTAATACCACTCACTGAAGGGATACATAGTGTGTATGTGTGCGTGTGTAGGTCTGAATACTGGCAGCTGGAGTGGGGTTGTGGCCTTGGAGGTGGCATGCCTAGGTGCCACCAACTGAGGAGACTGGGATCCAAGGGCAGCAAGTGGGCAGACTGAGTGTCTGATCCCAGCTGCTGGAGGGGTGAACATTATGTACTTGTATCTATTCCCACTATCAGATCTTTATCCTGATGAGGCAGAGAAAGGAACAGGATGAGGCTGTTAGTGCTGTTTGTGTTTGTGCAAGGGCTGCATGTGTCTGTATGTGTTGATCAGTGTGGGTGGCTATGTATACAAGTGAACATGTATTGTATACATGTGTTTATGTGTGTGCTTACTGGGAATACATGCTACTGGTTGGACCCAGGGGCATAAAGCTGTGGCAGCCTTCCTCTGTTGATGTCAGATTTGGCAGCTCCCTAAAAATGTATGTAGAAAATGGCATATAAAGTCTTTGAGATTCAGATATGCTAAAAGTGACTTATCTACACAAGTTGTATGCATGCTATTTTGAATGTATGCATTAATTTTTGGGGAGGGTATGTAATTTCTTTTTTGCATAAAATGATTTTATTACATATGCATTTTTAATAAAATATTTCTTGCACAGAGTGTTCTTAAGTACATGGTTAAGCTACATAAGTTGTTAGAGCATTATGTGTCACTATTCTGAAGAAGTAGGCCCAGACATGAGAGATTTTAGTGGCAGTAATAAGGTGCTCCCAGCAAATGTCATAAAGATTGATAGTGGAGAAGGGACTGACAGACAAGATAGGGATGAGATCACCTGAAGTACTACCAGCCTTACTGCCACTAGAAGAGCCCCCTGATATGAAGTAGCAACAGCCTTACTGCCACTGGAAGAACCCCTGTCTTGAGAAGCATCATCACCGCAAATGACAATGCTACTGGAAATTAAGGTACACCTGAAATTATGCAAGGAATTTAAATACTTTTCCTGGATTCTTGATCCAGGTCCAAGCCCCCTTGGCCTGTAACCAAATGAGATAAAATCTAATTAGGTATTGTGCATATGTGTCTGAGAGAGCATAGTAATATCTCTATTAAGATGAAATATTACATTATAAATAAAAACTTATTAAAGACTGTAATTTCCCATTGAATAGAGTAATATATATATTTGCTTCAATGAGCATTACAATTCTTCTATCACTCAAAATAATCAAACAGCTGGCTGAGGCTTCTTAATTGTGGGCAATAATTGTATTATTTTAAGGTCAATTATAATGTTAAAACATTTTAACTTTGCTTAGAGTTAGGTATGTAACTATGATGTTGTTATGTTTTTTTAGTTTACCTGTTTAAGAACCAGCTTTGTACAGAAGACCAAACCTTGAAATATTTAAATGTATTAAATTGATTTAATATGATAGTCCCACCTGTGTGTCATTTGTGATGTACATCTGCCACACACAAAATTAAAAGATAAGTAACATGATTATAATCAGATTAGTGAGTCTATGCAAGTAAATAACATTGCAAATCTCTGTGAGTGAAAACTGCACTTCCTAGTGAGACCACTTTGTATCACATTAGCTTAAAACGAATTTTCAACATTCATATAAGATACTGACTGGAAAATTCAACCTCTGTAACAATACTGTACAAATCCAGAAAATCTTCCTTCTGTTGGGGCACAGATTACTAGTTATTTCCTGCTGGAACTTTTAACCTGGTATTTAGTTAAAAACTGAATCATTCACGTAGATTGATCATTGATCAAATTAGAAGAAGTAGGCTTTTAGGGGACAGAGAATTTTTGTTTTCACTGTGTTTGCACACCAGGGATAAATAGAAGGATCAACATTTTACTGAAGAAGCACCATGTATATATGCAAATAAAATTATGTATGCTCAAAAAAGTATGCAGCTGCATGGGGGTGCAGTAAAATAAGGGATAGTAAAGTATATATAAAAAGATGCTTTCCCATGAAAAAACTTCGTAAGTCCAAGGAGTGGGTTAAGTTTGCAGTCCTGGGGAAGAGATTGCTCTGAGACTCAGAGAACTTGCTTTTCAAGTATGGACTTCTGGTTGACTTCAGTTTTAACTCCAAAACTTTCAAGCATCTGTACACATAACAGTTTTAGACATCACAGTTCAGTTTAGTTTGTATGCTGTGTAAAATGAGTCTAGTTGTGCTCCAGTGCCACAGAATTTTGACACCAGCAATAAAAAAGCATAACGGGACAGAGCCTGAAATTCTGACAAAGAAATTCCTGGGGATTTCAAACTAGAGTTCAGATGAATTGAATTCTAAGTTCTGTTAAGGAGCAGCAAAAAATGAATCATATTTAGGTCTGGTATTTATCATCCACTGCTTTGATCTCAATGAAATCCCCTGAAATTTAACTTGATAAAGCTTATTCCAGGCTAAGTTGTTTTCAGTAGGCTTTATTATTATTGTAATGAAAAAGCTTTAAAATTATGGCATTTAAAAAATGGATTCTTCATCACTCCAAATCTTTATATCAATATTCACTTCTCTGGAAAGATATGCTCTAGCTTCTCTAATACTGCAGGTTTGACAGAAAAATTATTATGGAAGGTATTTTTCCTGAATAGCTTCAAGAAGACATCCAATTCACCCAAGTTGTGAATTTTAGAAAACACACTCAATTTCCTTGGAGTTATCAAATCATCAAATCTCCAGAATGTTTTGGTCTACCTAAAATAAATATATATTTTTAATTTTTTAAAATTACTTTTTAAAGTGCTTCTCTGGCAGGGAAATATTATATTCACTACATTTTATGCAGGTTTTACAAATTCCATGTAGAGTAAAACCATTAAACCCATTTTAAAACCATTAAACCCATAAGAGGACTAAAAATTACCACCATTATAGGCTTAAATGGCTTTATTTATATGTTTTTCTCTTTCTTAGTTAAAAATACTAATTAATTTTAGGTTTGAATGAGTATCACTGTGTACTGTCACTTTATTAGCAGGCATTTCATTATTACTTTCACATTATATTATTATTTCCTCCCAAAGCATTCAAATTTATCCAAAACCAAGGACAAGCAATATCATAAAGCTGTTTCAAAAGCAAATTATTTCACACAAAAGAGACTTTTTTAGTTTATTAATATGTAGGGAAGGTATTAGAGGTATTAGACAGTACCTTTGCCTTTTATATATTCCCATACAACTAGAGAAACAAGAGAAATATGAATCAAAATATGTTGTGTTACTTTTAGAAATCTCATTGTAAGGATCTCTGTGTTATTAAGGTTACTGATCAGAACAGAGTTTGAATCTTTTATGGGAAACATGAGTTTTATGAAAGTGGCATAAAAGAGAAGGCCTACAAAGAACATAGTCCTTGCAAACATCAAGAAAGAGTGAATGCAAAATCTCATAGCAGTTAAACTTAAAGGCAGGCTATATATCTTCAAAGATTATTTTTATGTAGATATTATAAGCTAGAACAAGCTAGATGGCCATATACCTTTGTTTATATAGATTTTTATGAGTAAATTTTGTAGCTATTCAAGTATTACATTAAGGTTTTGGCAGAGAACACATAGAAACATATCGGTGTCTCTAAAATCAATATAATCCCAAAATAGCTTCAGATGGGTTTAGGAATATGGCTTTCTAAAGGGTTATTCTAATGGCAAAAAAAATAATTTATCATATCTAGTTTAACAACAGTGTCTCTCAAGTGCTTTACCAGCAAGTTTACACACTTGGAAATGTACATCAGGACACTCAGAGTGTTTCATTTTACTGTGTTCCAAGGTCAGAATTTTGATACCACTTTATTCCACTTCACAATGGCAAGACAATAACAGTTTGAATAAATAAATGAAATAAAATGTAAAAACAGCCAACTGCTGTATTAGCTGAAAGTTCAGGATAGTAGTATGACTTCAGGGTCATATAAGCATTATTTACTTACAGCAAACATTTTATATTTAAGGATTATAATTAATAAGGTCACAAAAGCGAGTCAAAGTAGTCTGAGAATCACTGTTTGCTTTTGATATATAAAGACTGACAAGATTCTGCTTGTCATCAACAGTGGAGTATAATACAAAGGATCTTTTTTGTGAATCAGTGACACTTTTTAATAAGAGATCAGGAAATTTTTATAGTAAAATCAGAAAATGGGACAATGGTGAAAAAAAGTCTGAGGCAACTTTTTGGAGGAAGATCTTCATCTTGAGATGTGGAAATTGTGGGGAAAAGCTAAAAAGCATTGCAAGCCTGGCTGATAAAGCAAAAAAAAAAGGGAGGAAGGAAAGGTATGCTGTGAAAAGTTACTACAATTTAAAAAACTTGAGTGCATTATTTTAGTTTAACTTAAAGGAGATCTCTACTACCTTCCTACATTGTGTATGTCAATGACAAACTTCTCTGGTGTTTTCAGTTTCGTAGCATTTTATTCAGAATTCCTTAGATGCTAGAGCAGAGGAATTAAGGGCAAGTCTTGTAGATATCCTGTCATATCTAATAATTCTGCATTATAACTTACAGAGTTTAAGGACTTATAAACAATTCCAGACTGCATTATTAAAAAATTAATGTTGATATTATAAGAACCACTCACTTAAATGATATGCAATAAGATATGGGTCAAGGTTAAATGAGAAAATGTCGCTGTACAGGTATGAAAGCCTAGGGCAGTTCAAATAGAGAAAGCCCTTAGGCAAGTAGAATTTAAATTGGACTCAGACACCTACCTAAAAAAAATATTGAAATTACTGGGTTGCAACATGATGTACAAGTACTGGAATACAGGGTGTCAAACAGAGTTCATTGCTTGATGACAAATTGCCTGGAGCCTCTCAGAAAGAAAGTAAAGGAAGCAAAGTTTAAAGGAAGTTTTTTGGAGTTTGTAGGAAAGAACAGTAGGATACTATGAACTCTTAAGATTAGGGGGCATTAAAGGAAAGGAAATAAGGCACTAAGAGTAGTATGACCTTCAGAAGTCACAGAAAAGGTTGGAAGATAATAGTACTAGAGAAATTGTGGCAAGAAAGGATAGCTTCAAAGACTTGATGAAGTTCTTCAGTTTAGCAGTGAACTTAGTTCTTTCCCTAAACACATTGGATCACATATTCAGACCTTTTGAGTTTCAAGTGACAGCTATCGCTAAGTTTTTGCATTATTTTATTACATATTGTATATGTGGAATCACATTAGGCTGTTGTGTTTTGAGGAATTTATTCTAAACAGTTTCCTTTTAAGCTTGCAAGGGCTTGTCTCTATGCAAAACCAGAACTATCATGAAAAGATGTCTATATCTTTTCTGGGACTCACTGGGTAGTCTAAAGAGCAGTATGATGGATGAGAGAAGCGTGAGTCAAGTTAAAAAATAGAAGTTCCCTCCCACCCAAAAAATAATTCTGACATGAACATTAATGAAGGATTAGGCTAAAATCTCTGTGATTGTAGTAAATGGCAGAATTCCTGGCAGAATTCTGAAGGTAAGCCTCTGCTATTGATGGGTCTGTGTAAGAGCCACTGGGGGTGTATAGTCATGGTTCAAGACGATATGATTGCCGTTGAGTCTCACCATCATGGACCATGCATTTCTTTTGTTTGTACCTGCTCATCATCATACTTTTTAACTATAGCAACCTTATTCAGAGGGTTTATATGGTAGACATAAACCCATAGCATCTCCTGGGCTACTAAATCCAATTCCATACTAACTGTACTATACTTACTGCTTTTTTTTTTTTTTTTTTCAAATTTGATCAAGATTTGGTTTAAAACTGACTTGCTTTTGGGCTTCTTTCAATCCTTATATAAGGCTAATGTAGGGCTGGGAGCTTTTTATTTGCTTGGTTTTAGTTTTCAGCCTATTATTTTTATTTCTAGAGATCATTTTCTTCATAGACCCTTGGGATTCTGTAGTTTATCTCTTACGAGCCCAGCTGCATTACACTCTATGCTTTTGGTAAAGCTTCCTAAAAAGTTTTGGCTGCTTACAGATCGCTTCTACCCTTGTGCTGTCTAGAGTAAGATTCATCAGAAAAAAGGTTTTAAAGAATAAATTTCTTATGTGAATTGAATACCTGACCAGTTTGTATACAGCTAGTTGAAGTAATTCTTAACTCCACTTTTATAAGGTCTTGTAATCTTTTATGCCTTGTACTACTGTTCTCTCAATATCCTCACCATTTGCGCGCTTAAATAATTAAATCTTGTATTATACTGGTTTGCAGAAGTTAGATTCCTCTTTCTAAGGAAAAATACTGTGTTTATTGTTAATTCAACTAGTCAGTTCAATTAATACAGTTGATTTGACAATTAAGATACTAAAATCTGTTATTCAGCTAACACTTAAAATGAGTCAGTTTTTAACTCCATTTTGGCTTACAGTTCAGTGGGCCCCTATGTCTATACAACTAACAATAATAAAGTTCTTACACCCAGTAAGAACCCAGACATTTCTCCTTGTGACTTCTTTGTGGATCTCAGTCTTTACCTTATACACTTTCTCACAGCATGCTTAGCATGAGGCTCCTGAAAACTGCAGGTATAGCTGTTGCTTTCTATATCAGTAGGGCAATTATGGCACTGCCATTACCTCTACTTTTACATCTACAGTGCTTTTTTCACCAAAGAAAACACAGAGCTAGAATCAATTTCTTCCCATTCACACCAGTCATGTTAAAATGTGTTATTCTGCAGAAAATAATAAAAAACCCTTTGTGTTAGAGAAGGAACCAATGGTCCAGCAGCAGGTGAAAATGAACAAATTCAAATTTTTGGTTTAATGTAAGAAGTACATATATTCTATATTGCCCAAATAAGAACATTTTCTCCCTTTACTAAGCTTTGAACTATAATGGGAAAGAGCAAAACCACATCTAATCATGTAGCCTGATTCTGACAGTAAACTGGAGTTTGCTAGTTGATACCTAAGGAAGTGTAAAAAAAAAAGGCAAGCTTATATGATGCTTCCTAGCCTCTAAGATAGTGAAAAGCCTCTAAGATAGTGTCATAGCCTCTAAGAACTTAGAGGTGTCCTAGCCTCCAAGAACTAAGCTCAGAGATTTCATAGTTCAGACAAAAACTTAGTAAGTATTTTACGTAAACTTTTATACCTCTTGTACTCTGAGAATTCTGCTACAGTCACCACCAAAAGAATAACATGTAACATGATTAGTTTTGAGACCATATCTAAACTTCATAAGACAGTCCACAAATTTACATGAAACAGCCATTGCGTAAAATATAGAACAGTTAATGGAACAGGGAGAAGAATGAAGATCTTTATTCTTCTTGATGAGTGTACTAATAACAAGGAAAGAATTGTTTCCTCTCCATTTTATTTCCAGCACAAATAAACTTAATTTGATCATGTTTCATAATAGAATCCAGAAGCAACACAGCTTTAACTGGAAGGTTGAAGAATGTTCCTCTAATCTCAGAGTACTCTATAGCCAGGGGGCTAGAATGTGGCAAGATACTGATCTGAATGCCACCAGACTAAAACTTTCCTTTCCTGGGTGAGGGCTTCAGCCGTAAGTGTAGTGAGACACATGAAGCCATTTGCGAAAAGCACTGGTCCTTTTCCTTTAAGAAAAAGTTTAGGGTCGTAGTTAAAGAGAAGACTAAAGTGTAACCTCAAGTAAAATATCTATATGGTAAGATTCAAAGCTTGTCTTTGCTGTTAGTTGTTTCATACCAGTTAGCTCTGTGCAGCCATGCACTGACATCTCCCAGATTCACCTCAGCCTTCACTGAGAATTAGTGAAGAATGACTTCATTAGAATCACTTCATCAGTCAGCAGAGAAAGAGCAGGACTTCCAGATGGTGGTTCACCCTATTCTAAGATAGATCTCAAAAACATGTGGGATTAAAACCTTTTTGGTGATGCTTATTTCTCTACTATGCCTCTTGGAAAAAAGGTTTGTGTTTGATATACCATCTAAAGTTAGATTAAATGAATCCGCCTTGGCAGTGCAAGGTCTAAGTGTCTTTTTACTTAGTGAGATAATTATTTTGGATCCAGTTCTAAAGCTCTTGACAGTTTCTCTGAAATATTTAAACCTAAACATTAGTCACAGAGTATTGACTTCCATTCTGTGGAACAAGCTCCTAGAATTTAGGAGTTTGGGGCCTAAATCCTTTATGATTTTTGCTTCAGCGTACAGTTACACTGTATCTGATAAGAGCCAGTACATTTTCGCAACTCTGAACATTATCTTCAGCCATTGCCAATCTACTCACAGCCAATATTAAATTCACCTTCATTCAAAAGGTATCCTTCTGCTTCTCTCTCTTTCTTTTGTCTGAAGCCTTTCTTAGGGCAGTAAAATTTATACTGTTTTGGGTTTGATAGGTTTTCTTTTTACTAAATTTTCCCATTATTTCAAAGTATTTTTAAGGCAATCATGGTTCATTACCATTATTTCACCTGACTTCCTGTATGACATGGGCAGAAGTATTTAACCTAATTGTTTATGGTTTTTACTCATATCTTGTGGCTGAACCAAAACCCATTTGCATTTTTTTTCTCAGATAATAGAATTCCTCAAATAATAGAAACTGATGGCTTGGCATGAAACTTAAGTTCTGATTGTTGTTTTTCAGTTCTATTATACAGAGTATTTTTTACTATCACCAAGGAGATATATCTGATATTTCAGAAAAGTAAAAATTCAGGGTATATCCCACACTTGCAATAATTCTAATTTCAGACAGTTGAAGTTTAAATAAGGACTCTTCCTACTTGTACTCCCAGATCTATATTCAGTCCTTTCATGGGCTTCATTGTATAATTTAAGATAGTACATGGATTTCGGTGCATTCTTATATAGAAAAGAATTGGGGACATGGATTTTCTATTCCTTAGATAAGCAATGGAATATTTTCTTAATTTAGGATTAATGTGGGTATCTTTGCTTGAAAGCAATGCTAATTGTACATGTATCACTTCTGAATTAGTCCTCTGAAGGCAGGGATTAGTCATTGGGCTATTCTGCAAGCATAAAAACATAAGAATTTGGCTCTCAGATTATACCTGATGATATTAGATTTACTAGAGAAAGTTGCTTTCATTCAAATCAAGCCTTTAAAATCTGCCAAGCAGCATTGGACAGAACATGACTTACTTAGCCTAGCTTGTCTTTTTCTAACCCAGCTGTGACATAAAAGAAGACATAAACCTCATTGAGTCCACATTATGTGCACAATTTTCTTCCTGATTGTTGGGAAAGTGATAGCATTAAGGACACCATAACTCTCCAACCAGAATTATGAGTTAATAATCCTGTTTCAAGTGTAATGAGCTAAAAGGACATTATGAATTCCTGAATTCATACTTGATTTGTTTTTCTTTATGTTCATGAATTTAGGAAATGAACAAAGTCTAGCAAAGTGGTAGACATGAGCAAAACAGCTTACATTTTCTCATCAGAGAAAGTGCTATTTCTATTACAGCTAGCAAGAAAAAAAACAGCTGAGATCTGTTGTGTAGCAGAGATGATGTAATTGCCACAAACCCTCAGACCACAACTGTTCTACATTTCTCTATGAACCCTCATGTCAATGAGCTAAATTTTTCTGAACTCTCAACTATCACAGCCCAAATAATTTCAGAGAAGGCTGTGTATGTGCGAATGTGAATAAAACTTGTGTTTTAGAGTTTCAGCTGCCAAGGAAGCATCTTAATATGCATTTTTATTTTATATTTTGCCAAGTGTACATTTACGAAGAAGGATAGAATCTCTTTGTGCATGCACAATTTATATATAGCTTTGTTCTTTCAGCTAGGCTGCTCAAAACCAGTCAGTGAACATTCAAAGGAAGCCTTATAATATATAGACTATCCCTAGAGGGAAGGAATAAATGTTGTTTAAGATATTGAATTGTTGGAACAAAGCCAGTAATGCAATTCTTGTTCAGTTACATTTTTAGATGACTCATCAGATCTTCTGCTAATCTCTGCTTTGAGGCTCAGGGAGTATGGTGTTTAAAATCTCCTGAACATAAGAAATACAATCATTCTTAAAACCAGAAGAATCTTTTACACAACTTAATAATATTGAGGAATCCACCATTTGGATCTGTTTCCAAAAGTGATGTTGTAGCTTGTACCAATGATAAATCTAGAAAGATGAGTAAACACTGTAATCCTATTTCCTACTTTACCATGAAAAATGAAAAGGAAACACAAAAACTTGTGCTTAGTTGTAACAGTGATAAAGACACTGGCCCCTGGAACTAATTTAAAGAAATTAGTTTTGGGAAAAGATAGCTTAGATATAAAAGGAATTTTATTTTTTTTTTTTTTTAAAAAGGAACATATACCTTTATTTTTTGCAAAGCTTATGCTTTTGCTTGTGCCTTTTCCATTCCTTCCACCTGCTGTTCCACGGTAATGATTTCTCCTTTTTTGTGTGCTCATCCATTGTCTTTTAACTCATAGCTGTAAAACAAAGAGCATCTTCTCATTGCTTTTCACTTAACTTCTCAAACATTAAACTAAAGAGATCTGGCTTTGCAAAAGTCATTGTCAGCAACATTGTCACTTCTGTGCCAATGGATTTACCAATTAATGATATAAGTGATAAAACCGGTCTTTTCTGACTCCTTTTTTCCTTCAGTTTTCTATTTTTAAGGCGACCATCTGTATAAACAAACTATTACATAGTGTTAGACTTAAAATGGGAAGAAATCAGTCTAATCCATTAGTGTTATACATTTTAAAATGAAATGATAAATAAAGGAAATTGGCTTCATTAATATAAAAAGAAAAAGAAAAAAACATGATAGTGAAGAACACTAATGACCTCCAAGGAAATGGTGTGGATATTATTTTTTAAATATTTTACGTTTCCACCTTAACAACAACAACCTACAACGTGAAAGGTAATGTGAGCCTGAGAATGCATGATGGCAAAGGCCAAGATGGAAAATATCCCTAGGGAAGGTTTCCATTATTTTTGACATATTAAATGCTTTCTGCTTTTATTCATGAGTAGTGGAGAAAAAGGAAAGCTTTGCCTGCTGAATTTAACTACTAGTTCTTCTCTGTAAAATGAAAAGTTTTAGTTCATTCTATGTTAAGCTGCTGAGGGGGGCAGGGAGAAAACCCTAGTCCACAGGCAGAGATGTTATAGCAAATTTCCTTCTAGTACTATGCAGATTGTGGTTGGTAAACAGAGCTTTAATTCACCTCTTGAGTTTGACAGGGAAGTGGTTAGGACATTGGCTTTTCTATCATTAACATATACCTCCTCTGACTCCCACCATAAAGCTAGAATTTCAACCATAATACTGATGAATTAATAAAATCATAGAATCATAGAATGATTTGGGTTGGATGGGACCTTCAAAGACTATTTAGTTCCAACCCCTCTGTCACAGGCAGGGACTTCTTCCACTAGATTAGGTTGCTCAAAGCCCTATCCAACCTGACCTTGAACATTTCCTGGGATGGGGCATCCACAACTTCTCTGGGCAACCTGTTCCAGTGCCTCACCATGCTCATCGTAAAAAATTTCTTCCTTATATCCAATCTAAATGTAACCTCTTTTAGATTAAAACTATTACCCCTTGTCCTGTCACCACAGGCCTTGCTAAAAAGTTTCTCTCCATCTTTCTTATAAACCCCCTTTAAATATTGAAAGGTCGCAATACGGTCTCCCAGAGCCCTCTGCCCTCCAGGCTAAACAACCCCAACTCTCTCAGCCTTCCTTCATCAGAGAGGTGTTCCAGCCCTCAGATCATTTTTGTGGCCTTCTTCTGGACCCACTATAACAGGTCCATGTCCTTCCTGTGCTGGGGGCACCAGAGCTGGATGTAATACTCTAGGTGGGATCTCACAGAAGCAGAGTAGAGGGGGAGAATCACCTCTCACCACCTGCTGGCCACACTTCTTTTGATGCAGACCAGGATACTATTGGCTTTCTGGGCTGCAAGTGCACATTGCTGGCTCATGTCTAATTTTTCAACTACCAATATCCCCAAGCCCTTCTCCACAGGGCTGCTCTCAGTCCATTCATCACTCAGTCTGTACTGATACTGGGGATTGCCCTGACCCAGGTGGAGGACCTTGCACTTGGTCTTGTACTTCATGAGGTTCACATTGGCCTACTTCTCTGGTCTGTCAAGGTCCCTCTGGATGGCATCTCTTCCCTCTAGCATATCAACTGCACCATTCAGCTTGGTGTCACCCACAAAGTTGCTGAGGGTGCACTCAATCTCACTGTCTATGTAATTAATAAAGATATTGACCAGCACTGGTCCCAGTACAGACCCCTGAGGGACACTGTTTGTTACTGATCTTCATTTGGACATTGAGACATTAACTGCAACTCTTTGGATGCAGCCATCCAGCCAATTGCTTACCCATTAAAAAGTCTATCCATCAAACCCACATCTCTCCACTTTAACAAGGATGTTGTGTGGGACCATGTCAATGTCCTACAGAAGTCAAAGTAGATGATATCAGTTACTCTTCCCTTATCCACTCATGCAGTCACCCCATGGTAGAAGGCACTAGATTAGCCAGGCATGATTTGCCCTTTCTGAAGCCATGCTGGCTGGCTGTAATCACCTCCCTGTCATCCACATGCTTTGACATAGCTTCCAGTGCTAATTTAGACTAAGTGTTCTTTTTCTATTCTCTGCCACCATTCATAGCAGAAGTGTCTTGCAACAAAATAAAAATGCTACATTGCCAATTAAAAATATATTTACATTATTTTTCTCCAAATCATATATTTATATTTGCATTCTTTACTCATACTTGAAAACAGGTAGGGATCTGCTGTTATTCCAGTTTTTCAGTTAAGAAGTGGAGCCAAAGAATAGCTGAATAGCCTACACTAAGCATGAACGAAACAATGACATGGAGCAGCAGGAATGCAGCTTTTTAAAGCAAGGGCCGGTAAGCCAGGAGCCAAGGGTGACCACAGTACCAGCAGTGCCCTCACAGACAGGGCACAGTCCCAGAGGGTCTGAACAGAGTGAGCACAGCTGTGTGCTGATAGCAGGGTCCATTGACTGACTGTGGCAAGGCAAGCAATGAACCAGGCTCAGGGTCCATCTAGGGAGTCCAGCCAGGAGCAGAAGGAAATGGAGCCAGAGACAGGACTGAAGACAAAGCTATAATGTGTGTCCAAAGTTCTTCCAGGAGGCAAGGCTAGAGAGACAGGACTACAGCATAGATGTGAGATCCATCTGGGAGACAGTGCCAGAGAAAAAGGACTGGAGACAGGCACACTCATCATGTAGTTCAGACAAGGACTGGGTACCCAGGCCTGAACATAACTGCAGCTACTGGGCAGCGGGTGTGGGTTAAGGCCCCAAGTGAGACTGCTCAGGACAATTAAGGCCTATGGTAGCCTCAGTGCCCTGACACTGAATACCAAGGTTGATTTACTCAATTTTGTGATAGTTCTAAATAGTATACCAACTTTTAGCTAGCAATGCTTCACTAGGCTCATTTGCAGGCAGTCTTCATGGACATCTATTTGTGTCCTGCCTTTAGTCTTTTCTGAGCTAGCTCTTGGACTTAGGAATGTACGTTATACATTTTTTTCTGTGGTAGGTACTAATTTGTTTTATTGAATATAATTGGTAAACTGCTAAGTCCCAAAGACCTTCTGCTTTCATTAGAGGTATATTCTCCAAGCTGTGAACATTCAGCCACGGTTATGACAGAAGTATCTGGTTCTAAAACTTTTAAAATAAGTGCAGAATCCCATCCAACTATCATGGTTGGAAGGCCTAGAACATAGGAAAGATTAAACAACAAAGAGATAGAGAGATTATTCTACACCAGGTTATCATCTATATGTACCATCAGCACAAGCTGTGAAAAAAAAAAGGTGCCTAACAAAGCAGGTTTCCATCTCCACAGCCATAAAACCAAACTAAATCAAATCTCCAAAAGACCCCAAGCTAATGTAATAAATTAGGAAATAGGTTTAATAGCAGCAAATTGGTAAAAAATAAATCCACTGCTTATAGCCCAGATATATCTGTACTAGCCCAGATACTTACCTTCTGTTCTTAAAGTGGGAAAGAATGTGAGAACTGTATTTAAAACAGTAGTTAGAGAATAGTTTAGTCAACAACATAAGTCTGAGACACTAACTTTGAAGGGAAATGAAGCTAGTCAAAAAACAAACAATCCACTCTCAGGAAGACCCTAGGCTGATGGTCTGAAAGGATTATGTTAACCAAGCTGACTGGCAGACACGGGTTCAGAAAATTCAATGTACATGAATTGATTTGAAATTTCAGAAACATGTGTAGCAATAATTTCCTGGAATATAAATCATGTTTTTTTGTGATTTATGAAAGCTGGTTCTGAAATCCAAACCCTTCCTGAAGACAAATTATTAACTCAGAACTTTTGGAACATCCTCACCTGTTAATTAAGATCCACAGTCTGAAATCATTCCATAATACTCATATTTTAGGAAAAAATGGAGCATAATCCATTGGTTGTTTTAATTGCACCCATAGGAAGCAATACAGTGTTCACCATCAGTCTTTTATACAATGCCTAGTTGTTAGATCATTTACCCAGGAAGAGGACATTTGCTTTCAGGGCCTGAGGGAGTTCAGTCCTTCATCTCCACAACATCAAAGAGCACTGTCAGTTAATTTCCTGGGTGGAAAAGAGGTAGTCTCTTTATTCATTTTAAAGAAGTGCTAGTGTACAGGAAATAGGGATTAATAGGGAAAAAGGAGAGCATAAACAGGAGTATGATTCCATAACTGAATGATTAGGACAGTCATTGGGAATGAGAATTGTTGCTTTAGGTGTCCTAGTCTTATAACTGTCTTTGTATTTTATCTAATAACTTAGGTAAACCATGTTTATTTTGTTGAAAGCACAGCTAAGAACATACTAGACCACTGACAACCTAATATTGTCTTTTCTTACGATTTTTCTTTGACATAAAAATATTATATCCTGTTCTGTAAGTTCACAGCTTCAACAGGATGCATAAAGACTGGCCCTACCATGTTGTTAAGTTGTTCTGTTGAAATTTGGGGAGTAAGGCTTTGAACTTTAAGGCATTCAAGTTTCTTGCTCCCTAAGTGAATAGTTTAACCACAAAGTTATTAGGAAATAAATAGGCATCACCACGATTTCCAAACAGTTTTAAAAGAAGATGGTCACTGCTGCATTTTGAATCAGTCCTTCTGGTACATATTTTTTACTTCTAGTCATCTCACTTTTTCAAAATCACCTCTGCTCATTAAGTAGAAGTCATATCTCATTGTATATTCTATCAAAGATAAGAACTAATAGATTATTTCATCTTTCTAGTGCTGTCATTGGTTTCTTATCCTGATCATGTCTGTCAGCACACAAAATTAAAAAAAATAATTATCACATTGGATTGAGAACTCACGATTTACTAATCGTCTCCTAGTGTCATCCATGAATCATATGTTCATATGGTCATATGTTGTAGAATACAATGCTGATTTAAGTTTATGGACAGAAGAAGCAAGTCAATGTGGAAACAACATTTTTATCCAAACATGTAATGATTCTAAAATAAATGTTTCCAAAAAAAGTAATTAGCTGCAGTTAGTAAATAGATCTAAATCAAGACAAGTCTTCAGCAGGTTATAGTTCAGAAATGACTGCCTCCCTATGACAATGAAAACTTGGAAAATTGAGTATGTGGTATTTTTATTCAGAGAACTAGAAAAGCCTTTAGAGCCACTAAAAGCTCACTATAGGTTTATTGGATAGAACCATTGATTATGGTAAATAATCAATCTTTTACTTCTATAGTAAAAGAAGATATTGTCCAAGTTTGACACCGCTGGTTTGTGTTGTCAATTAAGATTGTTTTCAGTACTCATTATTGAAAAAGGTAGGTGGAATGGCTATTGATCCACCTTTTCAGTTAGTGGTGTATTATCTAAGATATTTCCATTCATTTGTCTATTATAGCTCTATTGGATGGGTTATACTACACTTTGGCCAAATTTTTCTCTCTGTGAAAGATTTTATCTCATTTCTTTCTTGTACAAGCAGGTTGTTAATATTAAAATGGTACCATAACTTGATTTAGTCCTTAATATAAATGAGGCCCTATTTTGCCCAAGTTTATCTGAGGTATGTTACTACATCCATATAGACATATTACACTGAGATAGTTAAGAAAGACTATTAGAATAAGTTTAAGAAATGTGGCCTGCAATTTCGGCTCCGCTCTACAACCCTAAAGATCTATATTTATTTCTTGGCTTCCTCATAGGTTTTGCAAAACTTTGGACAAGTTCTTAATAGCATTGTCATTTACCTTATACCCTATAAGGTCTTCCTATTTGGAAAAAAAAATAAATAATAGAAACAATTTAAGAAAACTTTATGTGTTTATAAGTACTGCGATGAAAGACCATACATAGAAACAGACGGATACTTCTTTGAAATATCTTCTCAAAAAAGGAATGTATAAAGAAATTGCACAAAGAAAAGTATAGACAAGAAGAGTAAAATCTGCAGTCACGGACATTAGAGACAATTAAAAAAATCTTCAAATACCTGCCAGGGGATAGGACTTATGTGTCAGTTAACACACTTCACAGAGTAAACAAAGGTCATTAACATTTCTCAGTTGCCCAATAAAATTATGGAAGCTGGACAACTTCTGAGCTGTTTCTACTAGTAAAGCAGGTGGATTTAAAAAATGTTGAAAAAGCGCAAACTAAGCATTTTCAGGAAGGCTGTGTGAAAAATGTCCTTGGTAGAATTAATACATTTTACTAGTTAATAATTGACAACAGCAAATAACATTTCAATTATAAACACATACACCCAGCCCCCAAATTATATAGACTATGTTACAAGCTTCACTGCTTGTATTCTCTCTTTCCTCCATTTCCCCCCCTCTTCAAACTTCATGTGCAAAACCACTTCGTGTGCAAAATTCACATAAAGCCTGCACACTCTGTGTATGTGCATATACAGATGTTTCCACTAGAATACTGCATAAAGTATGAGGCAAGCTATAATTCTTTCTTGAAGAAATTCTCTTAGTTCTCATTTCAGTAGTTTAATTGTCACTGTGGGCAGCTTTTGTTTATAATGTACCCTGTGGTGCAGTAAGCACTAGTGGTCATAGTCCCTGAAAAGTAATAAAAAAAAAAATTATGAAGAATTATAAACAAGTAATGAACACTTGCTGAAGTTATTATTGTTCAGATTACAGAGATCTTTTTATATAAAGCTAGAAAGAACAGACAATAATAAAAATACTTTTGCTCCTTAGAACAGGGCTGTGGTGGAAATGGTATCACTATGTCAAGAAGTAGAGCAGAAATTCTGGTGCTCGTAATGACCTGCTCTTACTTAAAAAAAAAAAAAAAAAAAAAAAAGTTGTCCTGTGTATGGTATTTCCTCAGAGGATTCCTTACAATGAAACACATGTTCAGTGCTATCAGTGCTCATGCCATCTACCAGCTTTGAGTTGCAACTAAATCTGATTTTTCAAATAAATGAAATGAGAAAACAAACATACACACAAAGCTTTTCAAGTTATTTTAAATGATTGTGAGTTTGATCTAGCTCAGTAAATTTGCCTTTCTGAGTTAATGGGATGGAATTCAGTTTTTTGTGTGCCAGCCCGCATTTAAAAGGTTTTATTATACCCTTCAGTAAGAATGATTCTGTATCTTTTCTTTCTTTTGAATCCTACTGGGAGGATGAAGCTTTGTTTCCCTCTTTTTCCTGACAGTATTACTTTTTCCTCTGGTACATTTTCACTGAAGAGTTAGCCCTGGCACATAACATCAGTAACTTCCCTCTTCACACACAGAACTCTTAGATCTAACTTGAGTAATAATTTACTGCTCAGAAAGCTGTGGTGGAGTTAGTCTTGTTAAGCAGCCAGATGCCCGCTCAGCAACTCTCTCATTCATCCTCCTCATCAGGATGGGGGGAAAAATAGGATGAGAAAGCTCATGGGTTGAGATAAAGAAAGTGAGATCACTTACCAGTTACTGTCATGGGCAAAACAAACTCGATGAGGGAAAAATTAACTGTATTTATTGTCAAAACAGATTCAGGGACTGAGAAACAAAGACAAAAAATTTAGAACAAAACTTTACCCTGCCCACACCCCCCTCTTTTTCCAGGCTCAGCTGGTTTCCTCCTGAACAGGGTACTCCCAACTCCTCTCCCTGCCTTGAGCAGCATGGGGGGGTGGCGTATGGAAGGCTGAGGTCAGTACGTAACAGTTCCTCTCTGTCGCTCCTTCCTCCTCACACTTTTCCCCTGCTCCAGCATGGGGTCCCTCCCACGGGTACTATACTTCAGGGTAAGACTGCTTCTGCGTGGACTTTCCACAGACTGCAGATCCTCCAGGAAATGTCCACCTGCTCCGGCGTGGGGTCCTCCATGGGCTGCAGTGTGGATATCTGCTCCACTCTGCTCCTCTCCATGGGCTGCAGGGAAGCACTTGCTCTGGCGCCTGCAGCACCTCGTCCTCCTCCTTCTGTGATCTTTGTGTTCACACCCCTGTTTCTCACTGTCTTCTTTTCCCTCCTCCTCTGACTGGGTGGTGGTTTTGCCCTTGCTTAAATACGTTCACAGACATGCCACCAGCTTGGCTGACAGGCTCAGCTGTGTGCTGTGGCAGGTCTGTTCCAGAACTGGCTGGAATGGGCTGTGTCTGGCATGGGGCAGACCCTGGCCTCCTCTCTTAAAGGCCACTCCTGAAGTCCCCTGCTGCCAACACCTTGCCATGGACTCCCAATACAAAAGCTCCTCTTTCAGTTTGTTTGGCTGCATGTTTCTTTTTCTCTTTGACCACAAGACAAAATATAGGTGATGTTTTCACTCAAGTACCAAACCTGTTTGATTTTCACACTTGAGTTTTATAGTATTTTAGTCCCGAGGGACTCCCACCATGACACATCAGCACTCTGTCGCGTGCCTAGAACAGAATGTTTCTCCCACAAGTCTCCAAGAAACAGTCATATTGGATTATTAACTCGCTTTATTTCAGCAGCACAAAAAACTATCATGAGACATCAGTGCATACCAGGCACTCATGAGCATTTTAGGTTTAAAAAGACGCTTAAATTTGAAGGTCAATATAACTCTTCAGTGGAAATGTAGGTTATGATGGGATATAAGCTTTTTCTAGCTTTGTAAGCAAAAAGTAATTTAAAACAAAGTAGTGTCAGTTAGTCAAATGGACTTTATCAAGGCCAATTTTGACATGCAATTTCCTTATGTTAAAATTTAGAAAGGAAAAACAGATGTGTTCTTCACTCCCTTTGGTAAAATAGTCAACATAAAATGCTTATCTACTCATATAGAATCAGGTGTTTCTACAGCCTGGAGTTTAGAGCACTTAGTTGGGAGAGGCAAGTCCTGGATTCTCACACTAGAAATTGTAAAGTTGCTCAGAGCACATATACAGGCTCAAACCCTACACAGGAGTTTGGAAAAAGAACAGTTTTGTCTGTGAATGGTGCTGGTATGTAGGCTTAAAATTGGCATTGAGCTGCTTGGTATTTTTGAGACTTGAGAAATTCTGTACGCTCCCAGACTGCTTACATGACTGTAAAGTCAGTATTCATGGTGGTATTTTTAGATTCCACCATGCTTACATGACTGTAAAGTCAGTATTCATGGTGGTATTTTTAGATGCCTCGGGAATTTAGGCTTCACCATGGATGTTTGTTTGTTTGGGGGTCTAACTTTGAACTTAGATGCTGAATGTAGCAGTTTTAGGTATTGGTGCCCTATTTCTCAACTGAATACTTCGTGTTTATTTTCCATGTCAATAACCTTGTCATGTAGTCATTCAAAATAAAAGAGTGAAGATTTAATAGTAGCTGCTGCATAATATGTAATAGCCAGACTTTATAATAATATTGTTAAACACTGCATCATCTTAATATCTCTTCTCATCATTTCCATGCCATATAAAACTAAGTGCTATTCATTCATGCAGAAGTAAGTTTTAATTGGGAAGCCAGTACCACAGGAAATATATCCTCCTACTATTGATATTTATTTCCTTTCCTGCAGGCTACTCAAGACATGACAAAGTCTGATGGACATCTTCACTACCTGTGAGTAACATTACTGAGATGAGTAAGAAGTCTGAGAAAAAGGAAGATAAAATTCAATAATCTCTGAATCCTTAGTATATTTTTTCAAATTTGCTGTAAATTTTGGGGCAAAAGGAGGTTAAGATGACCTCCTTGATCAACCTGGAAGTGGAACTTATAACAACACAAGATTAATCAACGTGCTTGAGGGCATGCCTGGGTGAACCTAAACAACCAGTTAGAAAGAGGTCCCAACAAGAGACAGCTGAAGCAGTTCAGCAGGTCGACACCTTTGTAACTGCACAACAAGAGCTACTACTTCTTAAAACCATTCAAAAGGCTTTTCAGATATTGGTGCCTATGGAAAGCAATGCTACATCTTCATAAGGAGTTTGCTGTAACTGATGTAGGTTTTTTCTGCATAACTTAACCTTGAACAGAACTAGAACAAATATGTAGCTATTAGAAAATGTCTGTCAGTTAAATGGTTCTTCATTTTCTGTTGTTGTTAGAAGAGCCAAATTATTGCATAATACTCTATTCATTACCTTAAATTTATTAATCTATTAGGTTATTTACACATTTTCAGATTAGATCAAATAATTTCTGGAAGTAGCATGAAACATGTAAAGACATTCCTGCATGCCGCACATGGGTTTCAGCAAAGAAAGCAGAGAAAAAAGCAGTGTTTTACATGAACTTAGATGCAAATTCCCTAAGATACTTTCAGAAATGGTGCTTAGAAAAGATAGGATTGAAGTTTAATTCAAAATGTCATTTTGCTTCTTTTGGCCTGTTAAAAGCATGTCATTTTACCCTCGATAAAATTGCTTTAGGTCTTCAATTACTTCAGCCAAACTTTAACAGAAAAAAAAGTTACTAAGCACAGTACAACGTAAGAAGATGAAGATAACCTTCATATTTCCTCTTAGATAGGAACACAAATGAAATCACTATATACCCATGGTGATCTCTGCTTCATGCTGACTGCCAGTTCTCTTATATGGATTAAGATACAGGCTTTAACTGCAAATCTTTAACTGGAAGTACTTTATATACTGTATTATGAAAAAATATGAAGAAATATCTTAATTTTCTGCTGCATGCAATGTTTGCTATTTTAATGATCTGCAGCTGGATTTCCATCCCGGTCTACTTATGTCCAGATCTCATCCTTGCCACTGAAGAGGTTTGAGAAACAGAAAGTATTAATGAACTATTTGGTCAAAAATATCTGTTTGTTGTCACCTTTCCCCATTCTACCTGTCACTTTTAGAATGAGAAATAAGACATATCTTTTTCTGTCTTTCTGACAAATACAGACCTTTAAATTCCTTAGCAAATACTTGCTCCTCTGCAATAAAGCTCTGTTACTTTGTTGCTGTACAGTCATAGATAGACTTTATTTTAGAATGTTAGTGTAGCATACCATCATAACTTCACAAATAAAACCACAATGGTGAATGCACTATAAAAAAATAAATACATTATTTTTTTATTTTTATTGTATTGGACAACATAATTAACAAAGCCTCTGTTTAATCTAGCAGAAGAAATAAGTATAAATAGTGTACTCACTAAGAGAGTTCTGCTGTTTTCAAATAGCAGAATTTTTTTTTTTTTGTGACCCTGCTTATTTTCCACTTTTCAATTCACCATTATCTTTAGTGAGTCTCTCCTGAGGCTTGTAAGCTCACTGAACATTATAAAATACTTTGCTTATTGTTTGGTGGTTTTATATTTTCAGAATTTTATATCTTATGTGCAATTTTTTTCCAAAGAAGTATGCAAAATTTGCTTGTATGTCTGCATATTGGTGGGATTCCTATCCCAGACATCCAGGGAGAACTAGTTTTAGTTGTTTTGTCTTTCATCCTGTTTCTACCAAGAGCTTCTGAAGTTCTAAATGCAACTTTACTCCAGAGTAGGTGATGAAGAAATTATAAACTCTAATAAAAGTTATTGTTGTTACTTTGGTCAAGCAGTTAGGCAATATTAAGGTTCTTGCAAAGTTTATTTTCAAAGTCAAGAATCCTTTGGTACATATTTTTTTTTCCGCAAAAATGATCTTTCCTTCAACACAGTTATGGCACAACAGTGAGCAATTTGCTTTGCCTAGAAATCTGCAAGTTCAATGAGCTTTGCATGTGAGAATCTCTAGGTGGGAATCACTTCACTCAGCAGAGACATTCTATGCCTGAGCTGGTTTCCAGACTCTTTCTTTACAATCAAAGAGAAATATATACTTTCAGGTTGCAGTTAATCTAGATCTATTTTATGTATCTGTTTTACAATAAAATGAATTGGATAGTTTCTCTTCCTTCACTCCAAAGTAGATCCCCAAAAACTAGATAGCTACATGTAGTGTAGATATGTTCTGGACAGTTGCACTAGAATGTACAGCTGTTCCAATACACACAAGGATCAAATTCTCAATTCAAGGAACCACTTAGCACTACTTACTAGCTTCAGTGAGTTCAGGACTGTCAGAGGTGTAAACAGAAATACCATAATCTTCCAGCATATGCATCTCGGGGAACTGTGAAGGTACTGTTCTCCAGTTCAAGTGAGGTGATCTACAGCTCATCTGTGCTGAAAGAAGATGATTCTGTCAACTTTTTCCTCCTGCTCTTCTCCCTTGCTCTCAGCTCTCATATCATGACCTCTCCTTTTGCAATTCTGATATTGCTTGGAACTTCTGTGTGCATAAGTATTTCATTAACCTAGCGGAAAATTATCTTCCTTATGCCAGATTATCTTTCTACCATAATCTCTAAGTTTAACTGACTTTTGATGACCTTGAGTTGTTAATTCTGCATCCAAAGCAAAAGCATGTAACAGACTTATATAATCAGGATATAGTTAATATTAACATACCTTGAACCCAAATATAAGTGTACAAAAATAGTGTAACCAACAACAGAGTTTAAGTATTTTTCTAACACTGTGGTGGCATAGCGAAACACAGTGTATAAGAATTTTGCATACAAACCTTGCCAGTGTGACCTTCAAAGGGGCAAAGATTGGTCTAGTTGCATGTACAAGGTACCCAACTAACAAGAGATTGTGAAGAGAAACAAGTTAAGAATAAAGGGCTGCAAGCAACCAGGAGATCCTGAAGAATACACGATACAGTGATGTGTACAATGATTAGTCAAAAAGATGTTACACTATATCAGGAGAAAACGACATCCCTTTCTGAAGGGAAGTAAGGTGAAAAGCATAAAACAGTTAAGATGACTATTTATAACAATTATTTATCCATTATGTTCTTAAATATCTGAGGACTTTGTTTAGTTTTCTTCCTGCAGAACTTGGAAGACAGGAAGTGAGATAAGATAATTCAGTGTATTAAGTTAGTTATTCCAGGCTACCAATATCATAGACCATTGACAAGAGCTTCTGAATTTCTAAATGCAGTGATTTCATTCAGAGGCCTTTTGAATTATCTCTAGTTTCTTGGTCAGATTCTAAATCTATTATTTTTTTGTCAAATTCCTTGTCATTAAGTGAAGAAGGAAGCTTTAAATTAAGATGGCATCTTCATGTCAGGGCCAACCTGATATCTAGTATTAGTGAGAGCTGTTAAAATAGCTGCTGTGTTCCCTTGGGAAACAAATTTACTTAATGCAGTGAAAGTAGACACACCAAAATATTCTGATGAAATCCAATATCCTTAGTACTTATGGAACTTGATTTGCCATTCTTCTATGCAGTGTTTGTATTATAATCATCAGTCAATAGAGAAGCACCAGCATGAAATAAAAGTAAATAGAATCATGCCCCCTGCCTTGTTAATATGAAACCTATTGTAAAGTAGTATTGAAAGTAAAAGAAATAGAGCCAAAATAATTCTTGTTTAATACAGTTTTGGTATCCACATTCTTTGTTTATTTATAATATAACATGGTGATTTGAAATATTTTGTTGCAGAAAAAGTAGCATACGAATATTATGAAAAGCTTTCCCTGCCTTGTTATCTTTGTTGGCATCTGAGCCATGCTGTCCATTATAGGCTAAAAACTGATCCTTCAGTCAAGCATGAACACACAAAGACACATAGAAGCTTACGCTTGATAAGGATATATTGAGAAGATTATTTGAAAAATCTCCTCACATCCTTGTAACTGGACTGTTAAGACTAGTAAAATACAATGGGGGAATACCTGGTGAAGAGAACAGAAGTGTCTTGGATTTGAAAATTAATTTCCTGACGTAACATTGCCCAGGATAAAAACATCTTTATTTTTAAGTGGCATTTTCTTTGCAGCTAGATGTGTACACATGCCTGTATTACTTCCTGGCATTCAACAAAAATGAACTTTAATGTACAGTTCTGGCTACCTAAAACTCTAAATCCAGAGAGGAACAAGTGCAGAAAGAATATCTCAGTAGGAGACTATTGTATAACTGCAGCCAAAATAACTTAGTGACAGCAAATTTAATAAAAGTCCTATGAAAATACTAGCTCAGTGACAGCTCTCAAGGTAAGGTGCTACAGTAATTTTATTACTTTAAATATGCATACATTAGAAGACCATTACTGAGTTATAATAAATAAAATACTGATCGTACACGCAATGCAATGAAGTTTAAGAGTGATGGTAAAATTTAAGTAATTACCGATAAAGTAAGAAAACAATAAAACAATACAACCAAAGGTAGGGTATTCCTTGACTAACAAGCAGCTAGAAGTAGTTCCATACACAATATAAAATGTAAGTAGTTCCAGAGTATTAACATGGGTGAAGATGTTGATTTTTTAAATTCCTGCTGCTATGATTACTTCATGTTTCAGGGACTACTTCCTGAGAAATTATCTGCCTCATCAGTTGTCCCAGAGCACGACAGTGACTCAGATCAGTGGGCAGAATTACAGTAGCTGTGTTTTTTCCCAAGAATCTAGAAAGCATTGTTTCCTGCTAGTTACTGAAACGTTGACATTTTGGCTACATGTTGCTATTTTATTAGTGGAACACTCTGCTGACTAATCTACATGAACAAACTAAAACATTTAACACAGTGTTTATATGGCTTTGAAACCTGAATTTGAAAGTATATAATTACAAAAAATTCTGCAAAGCTCTTACTTTACTATAATCATTACATATGCTGAGAGAAGGAATGTTGTAGACTATTTCCAAAGGTAAACTTTAAAGCCTATGGGAGTTTCTGAGTTATGCCAAGCTCACAGGCCAAAGTGATCTTTAGAATATTAAAAGCCACCTGCAAGATATTCTTCAAGAACAAAACAAAATCTCCCCTTGGATTGATCTTCCAACCTCATTGAGGCTCTGGGGTTAGAGCAAACTTGTATCTAAATAGGACTGCAATGAACATTATAGTAATTCAGCTTTATTCAGCATCTGTCATCTGATACAAAATGGTTATCCAAATTCATGGGCAAGCATTTTATCTCTCCCCAAATCTAGGAAAAATCTATCATCATAGTTTCTGTTGATTAAAATAGCTACATTTCTGTCATTCAGAAAAAGAGCACAAAGAAACAAAAAAAGTAACCAACAAACACAAAAAGCAAATCTTGAAAAATAAATTTAGACATAGGTTGGTTACTGCTTTTCTATTTCTACAATGCATTTAAAAATATATATATTACCCAATTATACTCTTTGAGAAACTGTGTCCCTGAGTCTGTATTTTATGTGATGGACAACTATTTTACTCAACTTTGTTAACATCAAGAAATATGATGAACATAGCTGTTTGGACAGGCATAGCTGTTCCCAAAACTATTCACTGTTCAATCCCATACATTACTATAAGATTTTCTAGAACCTGAACCTCTCTACATAAAACTCAATAGATTGTATTTACCTTCATTGTAATTCTATATACAATAGCAGAAAACTTAGTGGGAAGATTTAAAAAAAAAAAAAGAGAAAATAGTAAAAACAACAACAAAGGTCATTCAAAATTGCTAGGACAGTAAGAAATGTTAGGACTGGAGGGAAAAAAAAAAAGCCACAAAAACCCGAACTAAAAAAATGCTATTGATCTCAAAGGCATAGAACAAACCTTTATGCTACAGAATAACACAAAATATCACCTGTGATACTGCTCTTACAATCTCCTATCATATATCTATATATTTTTCCCCTAGTCAAAAATTTGAGAGAGACAAAAAACATTCAGGCTGTCACTTGATCCTGGACCCCTTGCAACTCTCAGTAATATTATTAGAAGCCACTAGAAATGCACATGAAGACATGAGCTAATAGTAAATATTTACCCAAAACACCTGGAAAAAAAGAAGAAAAATATGTTTATGTCATAATAACAAAACAACAATACTCATACTGATTTCAGAAACAAATTTTGTAGAGATAGAAATAAAGCTATTGTATATCTATGAAAACTCTCTGTCTCCATGAGAGAGTTCTGTGGAAAACTTACCAGATTTACTTCGGAAATCTTGTCACTGATTTATTCCAGTGACATTTTCTGCTCACTCAGTCTACTGTCAGTCTATTGTCCATACTTATAAGAATACAGTTTTCCAAATGCTGAATGAGTTTTCCAAATACCAGCTCCTTTTCCAAGAGCAACCATTTTATAGTTTTCAATATTTTGATTATTGCCAAATATAATGCTATCTTAAAAAGAAAATATTAATCCTTAACACAAGGCAGTTTAAATCAAGTGTTAGAAATTGTGAAATGCTTATTTCCACACTGGTTGGTGTTAAACTTTCCATGTTCACTTCTAAAACAATTCCCTTAGGATGTATTGAATTACAAAATCCATGAACCGATAAGTTGCTTGCAGTTTATTTCAGTAGCTTTCTTGGTAGCACTTTAATTTGTAACTTCAGTGCTATCCTTACATCTGTTGTCTCCAAATCCCAGGAACAGCATAGTATATGCACAGATAGTTCACTGACTTTCACAAGGTTTTTATGATCCCAGTCATCATGGCAGGGCATTTTCCCTCTTCCTACCTCTCACCTTTGTTTTATTATTTATTGATTTTTTTTACCAAGACCTTAAGCTTTAGCTGTTGCTTAGATTTTCAACCAAAATATCCACAAAACCAAAGCATCCTTCCCAAAAGCTATAGGATATTATATTTGTCTTTTTTGTCAACTGTACAAATCTGAAGCAAATTTACTGAAGTCAATAGCATGTAACTACTACAGAGAACAGAATCACTTCCACAGTTTGAGGCATGATGCTACACAATCATTTAAATTTGCAGTGTATGCTACACACTCTTATTCCTGAGTTTCATGTCACGTATCCTTTCTGTTTCACTGATAGATTCATATATTTTGGATTTGTCCTAGTGTAACTGTAATTTGGTTGTTTATCATTACAACAGATGTAAGTCTTCAAATGTGTCAACACATAATTCAACTTGTGTGCTTAATAAATAAATTAGGAGTAATAAGGAGTATTAGGAGTAATAGCTCCTTATATATTGGCAGTCCTGCCTATAAAACCAGATGTGATTTTTCCAAACTAACCAACAGTGTGACATTGCTTCCCTTCTACCAGCACACTCACTTTTGGATCAACTACTTTTGTACTTCCTGTAACAGTATTTCAAAGTCAAATTCAGACAGGAGTAAAATAAACTATTTAAAATAGATGTTTTACTGAGTAATAATTTGTTTTTCTTTTAGTCTTAACATTTATGACTTTTTTTGAGCTTTTTTTGTGACTCCAAATGGAGTCATGATCACAGTTTGAGAAACCAAGCCATAAAACCTTGGGAGGTATACAGGTGCCATGATCAGTGGATAAGAAATGCCTTTTAAAATTTGTTATGGAATTGCATAATTTTGTCACATCTTGAAAATACATTTGGGAGGCCAGACTGTGGCCAGACAGGTAGGAACTAAGTAGTTCAGAGAGTCCTGTCTCAATTCCTCTGTCCTCTTTGGTCCCAGTTGAACTATCCATACAAGTAAGTGCACGTGCTGTTCTTCTAGTAGAATCCCAGTAATGCTACAATGTAAAAGTAAGGAGAAGAAGATCCCCTAAATCTTTACCATCCCATACCAATGCAGTTGCTTCAGGAGAAAGCATAACTGCTTTTTCAAAAAGGGGACTTCCTCTATTCATGAAGCTCCCTACAAATCTCATGGAAAAATTAGAGTACGTACCTTTACAAAAACTAACTTTGGCTCACCTCCACAACTATATTCGATATAAACCATCCAGAAGCAGCAACTGATAAGAGGATGTGGATGGAAATCAAACAGTGTAAGAATTGCCAGCAAAATGATGCTTGGTGTCAAAACTAGCATTTCAGAAATAATCTGCCATTACACCAATTCAACATGAATATTGCCAGAAGTGTTTCCAAAGATTTAAAACTTTCAGTTGACTTTTGTTTTCGTATTATTTGAAATCTGGGCTTCTTTTTTTTAAGTTAACAATAAAAAGTAACAACATACCTGAAGTGACTGATCTTGCAAGCCTTTCTCACATTAATCATCCCCACCATGTCTATAGCTTAGATGATTTCCGTGGGACTAATTACACGAATGACATTTACAGGATCTATTCCCCTATGACTGTTCTCATATTATTTCCTATTAGGGAATAACTGGCATTGTCATAGGATGGTTTGATTTCATGAATTTTTTAAACATAAGAAAATAATTTAAACTTGGATCATTTTCTAAATTAACCTTTTAAAATTTTATCTAGTATTAATTTTTAGCATGAAACAGTAGAATAGAACATATGGTTTTTCTACAGTTCTGTAAGTGAATGATGTGTGTCACCATTTCTGTTATGCAGAATTTTATGTAGCTTGATATTCATATTGATAACTGGTGGCAAAAATGACCTAAAACAGATTCCAAAGCAAAGAAAATAGTTTCTGTGGAAAAATCCAGTCTTCTGAGGTATTTAAACTCACCAGATAATGCCTTAAGAGGTGAGAACTACATTGGCAGTAAGGATGGAAGTTGTTACTTCACTTGATTAAGAATGATATTGGTGTTGACACTTCTTCACATGCTCAGTTGTACTGTGGTTCATGTCTTTATGCCACTGGGGAACACTTTCACTATAGCCAAAACAGAAGTAATTTTGAATGTTAAAACACAGATTAAAAGACCCCAATTTTCTTTTTTTTTTAATCTCTTCACTCTTACTCTCTGCTTCAATGTAACTAGAATCAGGCAAAAATAATAAATTTGTTTGCAAAATATTCCCAAACTGTTCTATCTTTCCTAAACTGATGCTAAACTGTGACATTTTGGGTCACTTTCTATTGAAGCTTTGGGGAAATTCAAAAAGCCACTCTTGCTCAAAATGTCAAGCTGTGAAAAGCCATCTGCTACTAAACTTCTGAGTTGTGGAGAGACTCCTGTCCCTAGTTACAGGCTTCTGTATTTGGCACAGACCCTGTATGGATTTCCACCCTTGGTTTACACCTATACTGACTTTAGAATAGGATAGAATAGAACAGAATAGAATAGAATAGAATAGAATAGAATAGAATAGAATAGAATAGAATAGAATAGTTCAGTTGGAAGGGACCTACAATGATCATCTAGTCCAGCTGCCTGACCACTTAGTATTATTGTCCTCCAATCCAGTGCTGTAGTCTGCTGTAATTGAGATACACACATTAAACTCTTCCCCTATACTCATTTGGAATCTTGCTTTTCTGTTCATGTGTAGGAGGTATGTCATTAAACCACCAAAGAACTCTAGACAAACCTGGATGTAGGGTCAAATACGCAAAAAAACCCTGTGTCTGTAGTGTCACGTAACAAAAGAACTTCCTTTTGTCAAGGAACTGCCACCTCTCTATACAAAAGTGTCTTGGTAAGTTATTATAGAGGAGGCTTAGTCCAAATCTCTATAATAATACCAAATAATATCCTTGACTGTGCAACTGATGAGAATAAATAGGGCAAATGGCATAGAGTATACTTCAATGAGTAAGTGGAGACATAAAATACTACTGTACAAGAAAAAATATTTCAGATAGTGTAAAATACTTAAGTTACTGAGCAGCCAAAATAGACTCTAACACCACAATTGAAGTGGGTTTTTTTGGTTGTTTTTTTTTTTTTTCTTTGAAAGACAGTTGACAGCCTATTTTCTAATATGTTACTTTGTATTGACATCAGTCTTGTTAAGCTGAATGAAAACATAAACCTGAGTTGACAATATAGAATTAATAAATAACATCTTCAAGAAAGAAGAGTGTAAGACTAGTTTGTATTCATATTTGTAGCTCATTTTAATTTTCCTTGTGTTCCTTACATCCTCCCTAGTCACATTAAAATTTTAATATTAAAAACGGCATTAAAGCAGTTAGTCACAGTCCGCACTTCTTCAGACAACTGGCATGAGTCATTCACATAACTTCTCTCAGAGTCAGTATGTCTGCTGCAGCTGAGCAATCAGGTTGTTCTCTCTGATCCATTCTCACTCACAACAAAGGAATCCCACTAGAATTCAGTGAACATGCCCATTAAGCACAAGGCCTCCAGTGTCAGCTGCTGAGTTGTTATCACGTTAATGAGTTAAAACTCAGCTACATTCTCAGTAATGGCCAAAGGGTATACAGTGCCAGCTGAAAGGTGGAGAAGTAAGTGATTGCACACAAGAGACATAAAGCTCAACTTTGTCATTGCCTAATTCTAGGACACCGGGATATCTTCCAAGGGCTAAAATGGCTTTTTGAATTAATCCACATAATGGCCTCTCAGTTGTCTTTGCCTCTCCTTTGGCTCTGCCTACTAAGCTGTCCATTTCATGAAAATAATCTGAGAAGCCTTTAACCTGTTCTTGTGTCCTAGGAAAACTTCCATATACCAGGACAAATACAGTGAAAACAGATGCAATAGCTGTATTATTCTGTAAAGAGTAGGAGTGTTTTGTGGATCTTTCCAGAGAAATATGTGCATTTGAATAAACAACATGACTTTGAAAACATTACTGGTTTAGCATTTTGACCACTGTTGCTATTCTTTTTCTTAAACCAGAAACTTAATCAGAACTACTAAGGAATATATGCCTTAAATTTAAATGACAGAATTATAAACAATCCCACATATTAGAAACTTACAATAATATATTTTTCTCTTAGGTAACCAAGATATCCATGTTTTTTTTCACTGAGAAAATGGCTCAGAATGGCTCCTGTTAAAAACATGAGTTAAACTCAGAAAAGAAATGGAAGGAATACTAGACATCCTCTTATGCATGAAATTCAACATACCTTGAAATTAAGGTACACAAATCTGACATTTTAAGTAAAATACAAAACTGTGCACAGACTTCAGGAATACATTCATTTTTACAAATATTTAGTACGTGAAAACGCTATTTTCCTGAAGAAGAGCTGTGATGTGAAAATGGAGTATGTGATGTTACAGTGTGATGCAATGAAGACATAAAATATAAAAACAAAAACATGCAAAAAATACATCTAGGTTTGGTCATTACATATGAGAAAACAAAGTGTATGTCAAAATACGATCCTTTAGAGATAGGCAGTAAGCCTTCCATAAGAATAAGCATACTTAGTGTTAACATTTATACAGTATAATATCATACATCTGTATTTCCAGCTTTTGTATATTTGCAGTATGTTGAATGAGTTTATGAGAAGGACAAAGAGATACACATCTACATAGAAATTGTCAGTCAAAACCTCTTGAAGAATACAGAAACATACTGAAAATTATCAAATTGGTTTTGTATTGAAGTGATACTAAAAGAGAATAGGGAGTTAAATAAGTGTACTTCCAGAACGTATATTTGTTGATAATAATTCTGAAAAGAAAGGGGTATTCGAGTCTCATGTACTAAAGAGAGTCTGGAACTATCCACCTATGTAACATGTAACTGTTGAAACAATGCCACATTTTGTCAGAGGGCTAAATAGGTATACTGGCTACATACACTGTTCATGTGAACAGTTCACAATTTAGTGAGTGTTGTAGAAAATGCATATGTGTGACAACTTATTTTCTCCTTTGCTCCTCCAACTGCTTTTGGGATCAGTGCACTTTTTTGATGTTTCTGATGAGGCTCCACAGTTAAACAAGAAATTGGAAGTCGGAATATGCCAGAGCTGTACAGTATAAAAAGGAAGAATTATTAAATATTTAGCTCAAATACTAAAGACTGCAAGCAAGCACATTTAATGATTCAATATATAACAGATAGAAAAAAGCTAGAAAAAATAATGTTTCTTGTATTTGACAGTTGTATTAATTGTTGCAATTTTCCTGCCTACCATTACGATCATAATGGTCCTTTCTGGCTTTGATACTGGGGAAAAAAAGGGTTTGCAAAACCAAACACTTCCAGTATGAACTTGGAATGGAATGTTGTGTATGTATGGAATGTGAAACTTGCACAACCTCTGAAAATCCCTAACCACACACTAAGCATAATGCTGTGCCTGAATAATACTTACTCATGCAAGTAGAGGGACTAGGAGTTTGCAGCCTCTGAATGAATAATGGTATTCTGTTCGTTGTTAATGACAACAGAAACTAATTGCTCTATGTGGTTTCACACTTACAGACTTCATCATATGAACTACGCTCACAGAAGTAGGGTACTGTTTAACATAACTTACCTCAAACTGTGTATAACCAATGAATGCTTATCAACTGGAAACTAATAAATAGCTCCAGTCAAATGCACTGTTCATATAATAGCAATTAAGCTCACCATAGGCATAATAACCAAGTAGAAAACAAGCAGAATTTTTAATGAAGCACTTGAATAATGCTTAGACTAAGGTAGAGTTCTCAAAGCTCTACTCTAGAGAGTTCTCAAAGTTCTCTACTCTAAAGGTAGAGTTCTCAAAGCACTGGACAAATTCTCTTCCTGTTACATGCAATAAAAATTTACCACCTGTTTTAGTAAAAGTAGAATTAGGTCATTATTAGTTTTGAGAGATTCACCTCTAAATGACTATTAATATTTCTTCTACCAATGATCACTAATAGACTAGCTATCATTGCAGTTCACAGAGGAAAAATATTTGATACATGATTTTAATTCTATTTACATTAAACTATAACATTCTCTATTGTATCACTCCCAATATATATTTTTTAATGTTAACTGTTCAGTATTTACAGCACATGAATTTGTGACATGAATTTGTGATACAGGTGTTAAATATAGAGGTGTTAAATATGTGATATTTAACTCAGGATCCACTGCCAGAATTTCTGGTTTATGATCAATCTGAAAATGGAGGTCTGTGCTTCTGTTGTTGTTTGTTGTTGTTGCTGTTGTTTGCTGTTGCTGTCATCATCATCCTAGGAACAGCTTATTTATCATGCATTTTTAAAATACCAGGTTGTGAAAACACTCAAGATTTTTTGGGGAAGACTGGTACGTCTCTGTAACTGTGCTAATTCTCTGATCAGTGGGCAAATAATGCCACTATGAAGACATTCCATTTCTTCATATGATAAGCATTATTCACCAACATATGGAAGATACAACATAAGGAAGATACCACATAAGGAAGATATAGTAATTATTTATTTAGTAATAATCTCTGATACAATTTTATGTAAAAGCACACCCAAAGGAAAAGGAAAAGAACACTTTCCAAAGACCAATTTGTGGGTTTGCTATTAGTATATGTTTAGAATGTTTCTTACCACACAGCTGCCACTCTGACATGTCAAAAGCAACCAGAATTTTCTATAAATGGTTCTATTATTCCCAGCTGTCCCCTGAAATTTGTTACAAAAGAGCTCCTTCAGAAAGACCATTAATATTTTTTCTTAATACAGGAAGAGCTGCCTGTCTACTTGCCTACTTATACAGCAAAATAGCAATTAGCACTTAGAGAAGGTACACATGAGAGATGGATTATGTTTGAAGTCGCACAAAAGAAGGCATTACTTAGATACGGGATATTCAGTCAAGATGCAAGATGTTATATAAATGTAAGCTATTTATTATCATCATTTATTTGTATTATTTTGTCCAATGATTTGTGTATCATAAATCCTAATAAAAATTATCTGAATATCCTAATAAAAATTATCTGAAAAATTAGAAGCTATGACCTGAGAACATATTTTCAAAGAAATTCATAAAGAGAATAAAACCTGACATAAACTAAAACATAGTGGTTTACATAGCTATAGTATAAATTAATTGATTCATAATTGATAAGCATCCATCCTACCCATGGCTACTTTCCAAAACCTAGGAAACCTAGGCTCTGGGCTTCCTTTAAGCTCACGTCTGGGCCTTCAGTCCCTTCCTGAGATAAGTTTTACCTGTACCTGCCTCTGTCTCTGTCCTAGATGTACATGTGCCTGTCCATGGACCTTGTGGATCTGAACCTTGACCTGTGGATTGACTTTCTGGCCTGGCCTCAGCCTGTCACTATAGACCTGCCTGGCAATCGCTGGGCTGTTTCTGACACCAGTTACCACCGCTGGACTTGACCCTGAACTGTGGATTGACTTCATGGCTTGACCCAGACCTGCATCATCACCACAAACTTGTGGGGTGATCTTGCCTCTGGGCTGACACCATCTGCCACCCCTGGGCCTGCCCAACTTGTCTTGCCCAGGTACAGCAGGACAGGGCCCTTGCTGGCGAGGCTCATGCCCCCATTGCCCTTGCTACCATGCTCAGTTCCTGGTCTGCTCCCTGACACGGCAGCACAGCCAGTAGGTAGAGAGGCATGATTACTCCCTTCAACTCACCACTCAGATCATATAAAGAGCACAGCTACTGGATCCCCAAAGAAGCGGCAGCAAAAGACTGAGCAGACAAAGGAGTTTCTTTGCCTCCTCATCTCTAAATTTGCTATTCTGTACTCTGAACACATTTTAGGTGTTTCTGCTTATAACAAACACCCCTTACCAAAACATAAGCTTGCCAGACAAATAATAAGACTGCCTCTTGTTTTTCATCACATGACACTCACAGTGTGGGATGCATACATCTCAACCATTGCTTATGGAGGCACACTGTGGTATGCTATGATACATGCTAGAATAATGTTGAAGGATTGTCCCGAGCAGAGAGAATGAAACCTGATCCACCCTTAAGATGTGGCAGATTTACAGGGAGAAGATTCTGAAGCCAACAATCCTTTCGGTTCATTTCCTTGAAAGAAGTTACTTCGTTTGCTTCAGATGGGACCCTGGGATCCAAGCAGAATATAGACAGTGTGGGTAGACCTGGAGGGAAATAGGTAATAAGCCAAACTGTTAGTGTGGAAAAAAATACTGAAACATTGTTGTAAACTGTAATATTTATGTAGAACCAGAAGAAATTATAAATTGGAAACACAAAGGGCAAAGTACCACTAGACTTAGTTATTTTGTTGAGCCAGGTGGCAGATGTATGAACGGCAGTTCTACATCCTTAGTGTATTGTGATGACTCAGATAGATATATTATAATTATATATGATAACATTTTGCTTTTAAAATAATGTTTTATATGTACTGGCTTTTTTTTTTTAAAAAAAAGGATTTTGTAGTTTGCTGGCCTCAGTTTCTCTGCACTGGTTTCTTATCCTCTGTGTTAGCTACAAGAGTAAGGATTTTTTTTTCCATTTTGCCTAGATATGTTTGCCCACTTCCTATCCTCACACTATATGTGCAAATCATCCCAAATTTAAGCAGCAATATACCAATATTTCTTATAGAATCATGCTTGTCAAATTTAACAGGGACAGTCTTTTCACTTATACATGGCTAAGAGAAAAGATTCAAAAGCTGACATATGACAAGGTTTGTTGCAAGCATTAAGCAGTGCCTTGACAATAACTATAATTAAAGTTGCCACAGCTTTGACCTGATTAAACACTGAACAATACAACTGCCACTCTTTGACTACCTTAGGCCGGTGAGCATCTGATGATATATAATATCTTTTGGCAACCAAGTTAATTATAACATAGCTGAATGCATTTCTTTAGAGGGGAAATATTTAAAGAAATTAATGGGAGAGGAACTGTAATGAAAGCTGTCAGAGTAATTCTAAATATTGCTAACAAGCATACCTAAGATCTCTGAAGTATGTTAACATTTTTGCATATTAATAGTATTAATAGTATTTTAACAGTTTTTTTCAGTTAACATAAGAATTTTACATCCCATGTATGAACATTTAAACATACTGACCTTTGCAGTGTCAAAGCTCATACTGTTTCCTGAAATATTCAGAGGAGATGAAAGCTGAGATAGTCAGGCACTCGGGGGACTTGGATGTTAATTAATGGGAACTGATCATTCACATCTCTTAGGTAGCACTGAGAATCATAGCCAATGTGTTTGTTTCAGCCCTCTGTATCAAGATGCTGACATCATTAGTCTTCCAAACCTATTTCTAACACTGATATATTAACAGCTGGATGGATGAGGTATGTGAAAAACAATTATATACAGGTAGCACTAATGAGTATCATTGTAATGTGGGATTTTTCAGCGTACCGTGTGACACTTTTGCTGAAACACTGAAAACTTAGGAAATGTACATCATACCTAAGTATGACCAGCAAACATTTTTAATATATGCTGATGCGTGCCACATTTAGAATGATCTCCTGGTCACTGAATCTATCACAGATAAATAGATGCAGCACTTTCTGAAATATAAAATATTTCCCATACAGCTCTCATAAACAAGAGCTTTGCCTACAGCTTCAAGCGTACTAAATGGAAAGTCCCCTGTGGCATACTGGCAGTCACTTTGTTTCTCTAATTATTATTACAGGGAACTTTAGTGAGGTATGCATAATTTTTATTAACGTACTTTAATTTGTATTTCTGTGACACATTAAATATTTAGAATTTGTCTCAGACTGGGAATGAAAAACATTACAACAAATACTTCTACCATCTTTCTTGAAAATCAAGAAAACATTTTAGAAGTTATTTATAACTTCTTCCAAAATTCTGACCTGATTCACTCAAATCTTTCTGAAATAAATTTTTTACGCATAATAAGACCAAAAAGTGCTACTTTGTACTTGGAATAGGTGAGCCTTTTGGTGTAACTACACTCTACACCTTCTTTGTACAGGTATAAATGACATTCCAGAGAGTCAGGCAATGGAGGTTCAAGATTTTCTTACTCAATGCTCATTCGCTTCGTAAAGAGTTGAGGAACATTTTTTACAACTTTTACGTTTTGTAGCTGTAAGTTTGTTAAGCCTAGATGGAACTGCTAAAAGTATTTATTTTTGTCTTTTCCTTCTTGGAGACAAGAATTGTAGTAAAACAAATACTATTTTTCCTCTATGAGAAATTATATGCAATGAAAAGACTTAGAGGAAAATTTCACAAACTGTGCACTTTTGGACTATAGGACTGCATGGCATGTCATCCACAAAGTTCCACAGAGCTCTCTTTCCTTTATAAGATACTTAGTTCAAAAATGATGTGAACTCTGTAGAGTTGTCTGAATGACATGTAAAATTTGTCCGTGACTGATGCTTTAAAAATTTGGAAATCGCTATTAGCCTTTTATGATGAGATGACTGGCTTCATTGATTAGGGGAGAGCAATGGATAGTTTACCTTGATTTTAGTAAGGCTTTCAACACTGTCTCTCATAAGATCATCATAAAAAAGCTGAAAAAGTACAGGCCAGATAAGTAGACAGTGAGGTGAACTGAAAACTGGATGGACAGCTGGATTCAAAGGTTTGTGATCAGTGGCATAAAATCCAGGTGGAGGCCAGTCACTCCTGGTGTATCCCAGGGTCCACACTGGGTCTGGTACCGTTTAACATCCTCATTAATGACCTGAATGATGGGACAGAGTACACCCTCAGCAAATTTGCTGATGACACAAAACTGGGAGGATTGGCTGAAACACCAGATGGTTGTACTGCCGTTCAGAGGGACCTGAACAGGCTGGAGAAATGAGCTGACAGGCAACCTCTTCAGGTTCAACAAAGGGAAGTGTAGTGTCCTGCACCTGAGGAGGAATAATCCTATGCACTAGCATATGCTGCAGGCTAACCAGCTGGAAAGCAGCTTTGAAGAGAAGGACCTGGGGGTCCTGGTGGACAGCAAGTGGAATATGAGCCAACAACATGCTCTTGTGGCAAAGAAAGCTAACAGTATCCTGGGCTGCTTTAAGAGGAGTACTGCCAGCAGGTTGAGAGAGTTGATCCTTCCTCTCTGCTCAGCACCAGTGAGACGCACCTTGAATGCTATGTCCAGTTCTGGGATCCTCAGGACAAGAAAGACATGGATTTACATGTCCAACATGGAGATACTGGAGCAAGTCTAGCAAAGGCCCACAAAGATGGTTAAGGGACTGGAGCGTCTATCATATGAACAGAGGCTGAGAGAGCTGGGACTGTTTAGCCTAGAGAAGTCTCAGGGATCTTATCAATGTGCATAAATTTTGCGTTTAAACTGGTTGAACTGGAGCAGGTTGCCCAGAGAAGTTGTAGAGTCTCCATCCTTAGAAATATTCAAAACCTGACTGGACACCGTCTGGGGCAACCTGCTCTTGGTGACCCTACCTGAGTGCGGGGAGTATGTGTGGACTAGACAATCTCTAGAGGTCTCTTCCAACCTCAACTATTTTGTGGTTCTGTAATTTTTTTTTAGTTAAGGAAGTAACCTGTTATAGCTTTAATATCTGAACACTGGGGTTTCAATATTTTTCCTTGGGATACTAGCCCTTCAGAATATGAGGATTTATGTGTTACTAAGATTATACCTCTCCATCTTAACACACCACCCTAATCAACTAGTCATTTTTATATTTGTTTAAATAAAATGTGGAACAAACATTTGCTGTCTTCCTCCTGAAGAGTTAGTAAGAGATAACATATGAGGTAAAGATTACAGTCATATGACATCATGAACTTTGTATGTCATACAGAAAATTTACTATATATCAGTGTCTTAAAACTACACATCAGCTTTGATTTCTGGGTGTCTGCCTCTATTGATTCTGCTTCAGTGTCACTATGATATCAAGGCATGCAGTTCTATACATGTTCTTCCATTTCCTCACACTCTTGTTTTCACAGAATGTGAAAACAGGACGGATGGGGCTGTGGTGTCTTCTAGGAGTCCAGAACTTGTTATGTGTTACATTCAGTGTACATCTACCCTGAAGTTAGATATATCCTTGGAGTATAATACCAAGAAAAGGTATTTCAATATCCAATTTGTTACTTGTGATCCCTCCATTTTGTGATTAATGCCATCTAGATACATTAGTTTAAGTTCAAATTCTTCAGAAATGTGGAAGCACGTAGGTCCTCCAAGATATTAAATATATTCAAAATGTTGAAGCCTCAGTCACATAAGGGAATTGAGCATGGAAAGACACTCAGATGATCCCAGCAGGCAGATCAAACACTGTATTATATAGGAAGCTCAAAATCCAGAAGGCTTCTGTCTATTTGACACAGAGTCAAAGTCCTTCCTAACTCCTCTTGACTTTCTTTGGCAGAGCAATGCAAACAATGGACTCAGGTATACACTATAGACTATGAATACATTTTGCTTGTATCTCTCCCAGGATCTTGTCATGAGATGTGTACTCCCGAGTCACATTTTATAAATATCTTACATTTCCTATTATTACAGCAGTCTGAAGAATTACTGCACTATCACTGCAGTAGGTAGCTATGGTTTGCGCAGAGGAGCTGTGCCACACCTTGCTGGCTAGCAGAACTAGAGCAGGTCACCAGTTTCCTACCTAACAGATCTAAATCGAAATTAATAGACTTCTATAAAATTATCCAGCAGATTTTATTAACATTTAACGGAGCAGTTTTGCTTAGATCAACACTAAAAATTTATTGCAAAATTATAAGAAGTGACTATTTTTAAGGAAGACACCTCAGCTAAGGTCACCTGAGGCTGCAGTCTGACTGAAAGCAATAAGAGATGCCAGACATTTGTAAAACGAAAGTTTACTTCAGTTTCTTAGTAGGGTAATATTGTGTGTCTGCCTTTAATAAAGATGACATTCTGATACCTCATTGGAAGATGCAACACGATATATTGGTGTCCAATACAAGGAACAGAGTTTCTGGTGGGATATTCTGTGAAACAAAGTTGTGCTTTCGGTACATAAGTTACTGAGAATTTGCAGTAGCTGGCAATAGTAGTAAAACATATTTACTTCTGATAGCTAATTGTTACAGCGGAAGCCACAACAATGACAGAATAATTAATAATCTGAATGTAATATATAGGATCTGTCACTTTGGAGTTAAAGGCAAAGCTCTTTCAACCCTAAAGTTGGCTATTGATGATCCCGGGGAATCCATTGGATATTGGTTACTTCTGGCAAGAGGGAGCTATCTGCTAGTGTGATTTAGAAGAAAATATGGAAACACATAATAGAATTTTTAAATGTTTATTTTCAAATACATTGATAATGATTTTTGTGACATTACCTGTAATGTTTTCACAGTGTGTTTCTTCAAAATCTAAATCAAATTAATTTTCACATTCAAATTGATAAATGCTATTTACCAAGAATATAACATTCTCCTATTGCCAGGTTTTAGGAAATGGAACTATTCTTCCGCTCTAACAAATAAATTACTTATACAGCTTTTACAATTTCATTTCAAATGTAAAGGAATATTATTTGAAAAAAAGTTATGTACAAAATAAAATAGGAATTTTCTCCTTTATCATCTAATATTTCCAAATTTAGTGAAAGAGAAGAACGTTAGTTCCCTTACCTGTCTTTATTAGAAACTATTTGCTTTTGCTTGAACAGGAAAACTGTGGAAGTTCTTCCGAAAGCTATCTTTACATTCTGAGCTTCCAAAACTACTTCCTCAGGCAGTGAACCAAGCCTGTGTTACACTGAAGTCTATAACAAGGCTCAATTATTAATGTTACTTTGTTTTCACAGAGGAAATGGGTATTGAAAGATATCCAGATTCTATGCAATGTGATTTGCATTGGTTTATCTTCTAAAATTATTATTTTTTGTTATCTGTTGTAGCTAGTGTTTCTTGATGTGGTTTTGCACCCACATCTTGATTATTATACTGCAAAGTATGACATTGAAAGGAGGACTAATCATAAAAAAATAATCCACAGATAGAAAGTGAGAGGGATTTGGCTTTGACAGGTGCTGAAAGAGGATCAGAATTGCTGGCTGTGTACAGCACTTTTCTAGATTAAAATTTTGCCTGCAATAGCTTTTGTAACATCTAAGACTGACCATTAGAGTCACTTATGCTCCTATCTACTTCATTCCTAGTCTGATGGTTCTGTTATCAAGATTTTTTCATTTTTTTAAATACGATGGAAATCAAAATCAATAACTCAAATGTAAATAATAAAATCGATTTTTTAATTTCTATAGAAACACTAGGAAGTTTGGACATTTATTTGCTGCTGAAGATACATGGGTCATAGTTTTAGGGAGATCTATACTTAATGTTCAAATATCTCTCTTTTCAGGAGCAAAAGTTCCAGGTCCAATAAAACTATACCTGAAATAACTAGAAAAAGAATTGTCTTTTATGCATTATTAAAACATATATTTGGAAAGAAATTATTTGAGAATAAGATTTTTTCCCTCAAAATTTTCTGCTAAATTCTCAGAAATTAAATTACTCTATAAAATAGATTATTTTAATAATAATTTAATAAACATAATCAATTTAATAATTTTCCATAATAGTTTTCTATACTTGTTGAGAAAGGGAACATTAGTAAATAAGAAAGCTACATAAATGGAACAAGTCCAGAATTATATCTGCAGATTTAAACCAACAACAACAAAAAATCAAAACTACCAAGAGTTTGCCTTTTTGGGCATTTTACAACATGTTATGAGTCTATTGAGTAAAGTGCCCCTTGCTGCCATTTATGTGCATATACATACAGGCTTTTGTCTTTGTTACATTCAACTTATTATGAAATTAGTTTCAACTACTCATCATTTCAGAGTCTTAAGATTTCTGAAGCTTGGTAAAAAATGATAATTTCATACAAATCATTCCTTCACAGAGGAAAGAGATACAATACAGTAAGAGAATACATCTCTAAATGTATTCTCACATTTCTTTTGTAGCATTCAGGAATACCTGGAAGAATGAAAAGACAGACTTTTAAATTGCCGTTAATCTCATGCATGATCATGGAGTGAGGACCATCTATGATAATATTTAAATGGTCAAAGTCGTCCAAGAAAGACTGGTAAGGAAGGAAAGGACACATGTAAGAAATAAACTAATGAAAGGTTTATTTACTTATTTTCATAAACTATGCCATTTATTGACTCTCGTGACCTTTACGAAGGTTTATGGCATTGGCCCATTAGGCATTGGCATTTCTCATCAGACATGTCAAAAAAAAAAAGTTACAATTATTGCTGATTCTCACCTTTGCTCTTCTGATTCCATCTCATGCCTCTCTTCATCCAGCCATATGAGCTGGTACTTCATCAAAACAACCATGGGGTAAATGAAAGTGGAAGAAACTAGTGTGCTGTATATGGGAGTAACCCATCATGTTGATGTGTCATATCATATTTGCCCTATAACAATTCCCTTTTGTAAGATTTGCAGTCGTCTTTACTCATAGATACTGCATTTGACACAGTATTATACAATACTTCAATTTTAAAATTTTTTTGTAGTCACTCTGTTTCAATGCAGATTAAGCCTTGAGTGATTCTGGGACATTTGAATTTCTCTACTGCCCTGGCTAGCAATAACACCAGAAGAGGTCAAGTTCATTAGCAAGAGAATAATTCAGTTTATCATGACATTAATGCATTCAACAAAACATTGCTCCTGTACAGCCATACTGCCATGGGCTCTGATTGTCAGGTCCTATAAACTAAGTAAGATTGGGCTGCCAGTTGCTGGATTCAGGAATTCATAGCAAATAAAATGAAAAAAAGGAAGTGACAGAACATTAATATTTTTTCTGTATTTCTTTCAAAATATATTCCTAAAGTTTTGGTTTTGCAGGCTCTTCTTTACTGTTTGTTTCATTCCGCTCTCTTTCTGATAAAAAAACCTACAATAATTCCTTTGATTTAATAAAAATAATGAAAAATTGTATTAGTACTTATTCTAATTCTTCCCTTTTATGGAAGAAAGAACATTTAAGAATAATGTTTGAATAATTAAAATCTTCCTGTAGGTTAGAAGAATTGTTAGTGTAGAAGAATTTTTGCTATTCTTGAAGTAAAATTATAATTAAAACAAGAATCTAAGAGAACAGCTAAATTAAACATCTTTGGAAAGAGGTTAAACTAGATTCTGTCTGGATCAATTTTTGTCTACAGTTGATATTTAGCACCTTTTCAACAAACAAAAACAGAGAACTATAAAGAGGATGAAAAAAGCTGACTATATACAAAGGATGTGGCTCCTGTTAAAGTCCATTTCCTTAATTTTGAAGTAGAATTAACAATGCTTCAAGGCAGCAACTGAAAAGTACATATCTTGTACTGTCTACTATAATAGACAGGTGACCAATATGTGCTAGCTGGAGTGAAGGAGCTGAAGTAATTAGTTCATGAACCCATTCATGTCTTTTCACTATCCTATAAAGTATCGGATAGTACTTCTGCATTATGGTAGCTTTTCCTCATATTTAGAATAGCGGTAGGTAAAATTTCAAATGCATCATCAGGTTAATAGAAGAAGCATATTTGCTTGTAAAAACCAGCATTCAACCTTTTGTTTTCTTCACATAACGATTGCTCCCAGCATGGTGCATATGTAATAGTAATCTTCCAAAACTTTTAGCTATTTCTTCAGGGAATTAAAAGGTTATTTATTTACTTTTTTAAAGTAATTTAACATGATGTATTTGCACTAGGTTCTTCTTATACTATGGTATTGTTTGGCTTATATAATGCTATTTGTTGCATATGATTTGCATGGAGAAAATAGATTTATTTTTCATTTTCATTGTGTATTTGTTAATCCATTTCAAAAATTATTATGCTAATTATAACAGTGTGCTTCACATTTAGCATCTGAATTGCTCATTTCCAAGGGTTTTTTTTTAAATTGTAATCTGTTAATTACTTGTTTAATGGAGTGTGTAATTACCTACTTTAAATTAGAAAACTGTTTCCATTTCAAAGCAAGAAGCCCTTTCTAGAAATGAAAGTATGTAAATGCATTCCTTCCAGATACAGTATATAACTCTTTTGCTTCAATAATTCTTTCGTTTGTGTCTGAAAATAAGTTGTTGCCTACCCTCGGTCTGTAGTTATCATTGACACTGTGTTCTAGGAGACTGAGTCCTTACATAAGAAAGAAGTATTTCTTTAGCAAATATGTGGAGAAAATTGGATTAACATTAAAGAATGTATTTTTAAACTAGAAATGAGCAGGAAATAGTTTTCCAATCCTAAGAGATTTCTTTGGTGACATGAAAAGAGAGAAAAAGGGAAAAGGCCAGTTCTTCATTTTTTGTGCATTAAATTTTTTTCCAAAAATCAAACTGAGTCTGAAATTTAATTTCTAAACTAATATTTAATTAAATATTTGAAGTTAAAAGTAGTTTTGAAATAAAAATTAGAAAGATAATGTAACCAACTGGCTACGCTTGACATTTGTTTAAGTGCCACCTAGCTTTGGATAAGCCAGCCATCTACCAAATGCACATCTAATTTTTCTTTAATAATTCTTTTTATTTATTTATTACTACAGTTACTGAAGTCTTTCAGTGCTGAGCAGGAAGTCACTAAATTGAAGGGCAAAAATGTGGGATTCCTTCTGTCAACCTCACTTGCAGGGTTGCATACCTACTGTCAGTCTCAGAATATCTGCAACTGCTGATGAAAAAAACCCCCATGAATTATAGACAGTAATCATTCACCATCTCAGTGTTCACTAGTTTGGTAACTTGGAACATTCATCTGAGAATGGACAGATTCAGTGTGAGGAGGCTGAAATTTACATTTTCCTGTAAATTAGTGAAATAACTCCAGTATATAGGAATATCTATGGTGATTCTTTATCAGTCTTTCCCAGTTAAATTATTTATTTTTCATTCCATAATAAATAATTATTTGAGATAAAGTAAAACAGGTAGCATAATCTTACAGTCACTAGATAAAAATTCAGAAACTTAAGGGATTAAATTTCTTCTCAAATAACTGCATCTAATGTAAATTTTGAAGGACTATTGAAGGATGGTTTGGAGTCCATGTCTCCCTTCTTCGAGGAAATAACATGATGACTGTGTCATGAAGTCTCTCTCTACCTTATTGGATATTCTATTCAAAATACAGGAGTCCAGCACGATACACAGAGCAATTATTCCCCACTACTGACTGGAAGTCTTCATTGGGAGGTAAGAGATGTTCAAATACTGTTTCTCGGAATTTCTTAATTTTTCTTTGTTTTTTGAAATAGGGGTTAATACTATGATTACTGAATTACTTAATAACCTCCTTTGTAACTACAATATATAAAAAAGGTACAGACTTGTAGTTCAAGTAGAAAGTTCAGCCTTTTGAATCTTTACTGCTGGTGGAAGAAAAATCCTGCAGTGGAAAATGATGTAGGAGACATTCCTTTTCAATTTGTATTCACTAATTTAGGTAGCTCCCTGCTGAAGATTCAAAATTTTTTTGGATCTCATTTCTACGTGCTTAACTTTCCACAAATATAGACACAATTTAGACCTATATAGATTCTCCTAGGCCTCCGAGGAACACCTAAATTTTCCTTAAAGAGCAAATGCACTCCAACCTCAAATACAAGTTTGCATACAGGTTAACTGTTGTGCATAAGTCTAGAAGAGCCAAGAAGTATTCCTGGAAGATAAAATCATCCCTGGATGATTTAGTCCAGCTTCAGTGTTATGCTTACAATTATCTGAAAACTAGATATTGCTCACCATTGCTGGATTTAAGTTCTTCTCTGGGTTTTGCCTCAGCTTTGTCTCAGGAAATGGAACATGTAGGTTACTTGCTCTGCAATATATCAAGCAAAATAATTATTAAAAAGGAGTATATGAAAATCTCAACTTTTTTTTTTTTTCAATATGTGTTATAGACTGTCTCATAAAAGCCAAAAAACCTCAATAAGGATGGTTGGGTAAGCTTTTGGGGGAAAACGGTTTAGTTCAGAAAGTCATGTCAAACAAACGGTACTATAACCAAATAAAATGCATTATTACATGAAACAGAACAAGGCTGCACTAAAAATAATTTTTAAAAGTACAGTGATTGTATATTTTAGCTCAGTTATATGTATCCCTGCTACTGTTTTGTTCAATTTTATGTCTATGGCCTTACCAGCGACACAAATAAAACATTTTTAATGCTTTTTTGTCTTACTGTAGTTATCAAGAACCTTGTTGGGTTTCTTATTTGAGTGAAAATCAGACCTATGTAAATATTTATCACCTGAATAACTTTTGTTGCGTAATTTTTGTAGGCTGTTCAGTTCTTGTGTTCCTGTATTTCAGTTTTTGCATTAAGGTACTTCCTTTTCCCGAGTTTCTCTTCCTGTTAAAACTATTGTATTTAAACCTCACTGTCATGTTTCTCTCCCACTGAAAGATTTGAGAAACATAGTTCAGAGCTTAGTATGAAAGTCTGTTTTCTGAATTTACACAAAATCATAAAGAAGGATGCAGAGTTTGAAAGCTGGAATGAGGCTAAGTGTGCTTGCTTTGGTTTGTTGGCAGCAATAGTAAGGGGTTGAGATTTTTTGTTTACTAAAATATCTTATAAAAATACAACTGAAAGAAACTACCAGATTAATGAACTAGTCTTTCACACTGGAGACCTATGTTCAAATCCTGTTAAATTCACAAATGAGTGAGTTTGGTGGTCTCTGTCTCATTCTCTGTGAACATCTGTCTGTGTCACTAAGCCGTTCACATGGTTTAGCATAATTGGCAGCTCTGTCCAGAAGGGACTCAGAGTACCACAGCTTGAGCACTGCAGATCAGGCTGAAGGTGCACTGAAGGTGTCTGGAACTTGCATGCGATTTATCATTACTTTACTGCGCTGCATTATATCAAAAACATGCAAACCTCCAAGAAGGTACTTATTACTATAGGTGACTATACACATTTTTTTTGGCAAGGATAAACTCTTTTGAAAGAATAGCTAGAGGAAAGGTTAATGTTAAAATGGTTAACTGATCCCCCATTCAATTTCTGCATATTTTATAAAGTCCTAAATCTGTTTGAAGGAATTTGCCGGCGTGGACATTTTTGTTGCTCTTTTCAACCACACAACTCCGTTTCCTGTTCTGATCCCTCTGTTGCAGTAGCAATCATTGTACATGATTCTAACATGTTCCAAATTTAAAAGAAGTGCAAAGGAGAAAAAAAGCAAGCAAAAGCAAACTTAACTTAAAAAGTTATTATCAAGACATTTAACATCTGTCAAAAGTAAATAAACATGCACAGAGTTGTCAAATGAAGACCCTGTATTTTTTTTTCTTCATTCTCTTTTGCAAAGGAAGAAAGCAAGGGGGTCTTTGTGGATTTCACTCTTTTTTTTTTGCCCTTCGCAAAGATGAATGTTACCTTATATGACTGTGCAAGTAACCTGGCAAAAGCAGTATAAGAATAAAGCTATATTTAAACAACTGTAGTTTCAGGTACAGATACCGTAACCTCTTTTCTTCTCGTACTTCATCCTCCCACCAAAAGACAACTTTTTGACCTAAATTGTAGATTTTAAAATAGCCTTTACTTCATAGCAAGGGAATTCTGCTGGTTGTTTACACTCTACCATCCTTATAAGAACTTGTTCCCTGGTGCTGATAAAGGTTGAGTGCTCTGTGTTGGAGACCTATTGGTAAATGTGTCATACTTTATTGTGCAAGCAACCTAATTTTGTTATTTTAAATAATATTTGCAACCCATTTTTGTGTCAACTAAATAGCAGGATATAAAAGACTTTTTTTTTTTCTAACATTCCCATGGAGCTAGGGATGCATATAGGCACTGGTTTTACAAAAGCACTTAACTGAATTAAGAGCTTAACTCCTGCTGACTTTCAAAATACCACACATATTTATGATGCATTAGATTCTGATCTGGTGTGGCACATAGATCTCACATGTTTATTTTTAAGCAAGGAACATTCTTAACAAGTGCTTTTCTGAACCAGGATTATACACTCATTTGTTCCTGCAGCCACTTGTGGACAGAGAGAACAAAGAATGTTTTGCAATCCTATCTTCAAAAATATTTAAATGATTAAAAATGTTCTTATTTCTAGAAAACTTTAAAACCCACATAAACCAAGAATACTTAAAAATCAAAATAAAATATTTTATTTAAGTAGAAGAGTTTCCACTTAAATTTTATTCAATTTACTTTTTCATTAAAAGGAATGTTGCAGGTTTTTTTCACTTACATTTATTCAAACAATTTTCTACTTTTTTTTTAATAACTGCTAGAGACCAGAAAGTCAGCTATTCCCATGTATCTCTTACTTTTCAAGCAAACTACATTTACCATTTTTTTGTATTCAAAATACAAAATAATTTGCTCTCATCAAGAAAAGATGATCTTTTATTTTCATACTAACCATCCTGTTGTTCTCTTTAAGGACTCCTAAAGGGGTTTTAACTAAAGGAGTTTTGAAAATATTCCAAAGTACAATTAGTTGCCACACTAAGATTTAAAAAGGCCAGGATCCTTGGTATTTTGTAGGTGTTCATAAACTTAGGAGTTTTCTGTGTCCTGATAAAATCTGAGAAATTCCTTGTTATTTTGCTGCACTGATAAATCATTTTATGAAGCATTCTTATTACAAAATTCCTTAAAACTCTATAAAATACATCTACTGACATTTGCTATGTAACGATATGCCATCTTCAGTCTCATACATTCTCAGATTTGGGACTGAACTACTGAACAGCACTATAACAGTATTAAATTAAAATAGGGTGATCTTTGCCTATTTGATTCACTGTCTTTTCAATGTTTGCTTCTTAAAAGAGAAGATTAAAACAAAAGATTATACTTGCTGATTTTTCTTTATGGTAGAAGAATTAAGCATAACAAGTGGAAGGATTCAGACCATTATTATTTAAGAATAAAAGAAACACTTTTTTCTCTATGGTATTTTCGCAAGCCTCCCAGGAGCATAGCTACTGGAAGGACAAAGATTAGAGCTTATACAAAAAGCTGCTAAAAACTGAGGAACTATTTCTAATATGCACTTGGTTGCAAAATTTAATTCTTGTATATATGTTATTAATTAATGAGTTTGAGTTGTGGGTTTTTTTTTTTAACTTTCTGCTTCATAGGAAGAGAGTAGGCTTATTACAGGAGAAGCTCCTAAAATTTACATTATAGAATATCCCAAACTGATAGGCAAAGGTAAATAGCTGGGAAAAAGGTCATAAAGAATGGAGTGTCAGGAAGACGAATATGAGGAATAGACAGTAGAGTGTTGAATAGGATGGTAAAACTAAGGACTAGGGGTACACCCCTTAAAGACTATGGTAAAACTTGAACTATCCTACTTGTGGATGTAAACTTGAAAACTGATACGCAGCACTACAGGTAGAAATTGTACAAAGATTCATAGACCCTTGGAGCATATTACAAATAATTCTTTGGCCAATGACTATAACAGAGCTATCAGACTGTTTTGGACTATTGAGGATTGGGCTTAATTATATTTTTATTTTCCTTAAATGTTTTGTACACCCCTATGCGTTGTTTTTACTCCACATAAATGAATTACAGTGAAAGAGCTCACAAGCCAGGCCTGTACAAGAAAAGTGATTAAAGAAACTACAGGAAACTAAAATCAAATTCTTACCAGGGTAATGAGAGCTTTGGTACTGACAAAAATAAGGTACATGCAGTCCTACTTTTTTCAGAGTTGTGCAAAGAAATTTGGGACAAAATAATTAAAAGCATTTATGTGGAATTTGAATAAAACTGTATAAAATCAATCTCTCAGTAACTAGATTATCTCTTGCCTTTTATTCAATTTAATAACTAATTTTTAATGAATTCATTACTATTGTTTTTGACTCTCCCTTTGTAGTTTAAACAAATTTTGTTTGCATATTTTTTATGCAATTGGATGCATTCCATTACGTAATTTTTTTTAAAAAAAATCATTTTGTATTGCACCAGGTATTTTCTTTTCTTCTTCTTGTCATCTGTGTAATTATTAATGCTTTTCTCATTATATTACTGCATCATGCTTTTGTATTGTACAAAAAGCATATAACTGAGATTCAGTGAGGAAGAATGCAAAATTAGTTATTTATGAACCAAGCTGCTCTTCATTAAACCTTTGGATACAAAAAAAGGATCATTAATATAACAAAACAGAAGAAACGATTTCCACAATTTCTTTAAACTCAGACTTGTAATGTAGAGATGTAGAAGTAACAGATAAAGTTTTCCAAAAGAGTCTGGAATTCAACTCTCTTTCAGTCCATCCACTTCAAAGACATTTATGTTTTCAAATCATTTCAAGGTACTTTTCAATATTCTGGTTTGGATTTAATGTGAATGTCATTGAATTTCTTGAAAAGCCGTACCCTACACTGTTTACTGAAGAATCAAATCCTTAAAAAACTCTGAGTCTTGTCCCTACTTCTTTTTGCTTAACTAGGAAATGGATGCCATATAGCAGAACACTTGCATATAGACTATATGGCTGGTGTCCTGTCATGCAAAAAAAAAAAAAAAAGAAAAAAAAAAAAGAGGCATATTCACCAAGGGATCTTTTTTAAGATAAGTTTTTTTAAAACTATCTTTGAAAATACATCCCTGAAAATAAAAATATTTTGCAGTAAGGATTATACAATATTGTTTTTGAATAAGACTCAGACTGCAATAGATTTGAGATTCCTACAGCACCCTCCTGTTGTTATTATACTGCATGTAGGCAAATTAACCAAAACCAAATTAATTTAAATGTAAACTTCACATTGTAGCTGCTGAACATAGATAAGATCCTGTAGTAACCTTATTGAATTTCTTAGATTACTTAAGCATAACCAGAAGCTTTAAGTGTAGGGTCTCCATAAATGTTGACCTAGTTTAAGCATTCCCAGAAGCTTGTGAAGTTATCAGAGTGAAAATATACTGAGTAATCAGAAAAGGTCAAGGTCTTCTAAGAGACATACCGTTAAGAAGATATTCTGTGGCATTATGTTTTATATCTGGGTATGTTTAATTTCTAGAGATCATATGGGTACTAGAGGTCATACAAAGTCATGTGCAGCCATGGTAGACCACTGTCAACTTTCCAGGGCATTGAAATTACCCTGCAAATTTTACCTATTTACATAGGTAAAAAAATACATTACTGTGTGATCTCATATAGATGAGATCAGTATCCTTCAGAAAGGCATTTATGACAGGCCTCATGAATTCTACATTGTACCATCCTATTTCTGCAGAGGATGTAACATGAGGTTATCACCTCACCAATGTTATAGTTATTAGCTGATGATATTTATTAACAGTGGAGATTCTAAGATTTCCAAAAAACCTAACAATTTTACGTACCTGAAATACTTTCTATCCAGTTTTGTTGTAGCTTTATAAACCGCCTAGAGTAAAAATACTAGATTACCATGGATCACTGTGAGTATAGAGTAATCATCATGGTTTTTGGAAAGGATGTCCATCTGCCTATTTTGGAAGATTCTTTTAAAAACTTAGTCTCAACTACACAACATAATCATTTTACACCATTCCAAAGAAGCATATTGACCATATAATATGGGTTCTCATCTACTTCTAATTTATAATACTGGTGCACATAATCGGCACATGTGTTTCATCTACATCCCTAGCACAGTTTAAGAAAACCCCATAGTTCAAAACTGTGTCTTATCTCTGTTTTTCTTTATTTTTTACCCATGTTACACCATCATTTTCACAGCTCACAGAAGACCATACGGAAATTTGATTTCTAAAAAAAATACTTCAAGAAACATTAAAGAAAATCACTATTCTTGTGTTCTTTCTTCATTTTTACTATTTCTCCATTATAATGTCTTACGTTCTAAAGAAGCACCAAAACCTCTATAATTTAAATTGTAAATGTAGAGGTAATTGTCTAAAAATGAAGGCTTTTTTTTTAGTTCCTCATTAATCTCTTTTAATTATTCTTTATGGGTTTTTTGTTTGTTTGTTTGGATGCTCAAGCATTTTTTGTTGTTGTTACATTCCTCTGTAATGAGACTATATCACTGCAAATACTTGAAAAATTGTGTTTCACCAAAAGTAGTAGTTATCAGGCTTAAAGGGAAAGAAAGACTTTGGCTTATTTTTCTTTTGTTCTGTTACACTTCATTTATTTACTTACACTTGAGGATCTACATTCATAGATGACATCTGGGAAATAAATGATAGCTTAGTATCTGATTGGAAACCTTTGTAACAGAACTAGTTGGAACATTTTTGTTGGATTAATTTTTTATCGTACCTACTTTACCATGAAAGAGAAAATGATAACATCCATTCCTAACATCATATCAACAACTTTGGTTTGGAAAAAAAAAGTTTTCACACAGTGAAATAAAAAATCTGAAGTGACAATATTTTTAAACAAGACATTTATGTATTTAAATCTTACATAAATGTGTATGTGCCTCATCCCTTATCATCCCATGCTTGTGCTCCTCTATGCCACATACTTTGTCTCCACTTCTCAAGGTCCCTGCCATTGTATATTTCTCTACCTCCTTGTATTAGAGTTGTAAATATCTCATTCTGTACAGAATAACTGCTTGTTACTCTCTATAAAACTATGCTTGTACCACATAAAGATAAACACAAATAAAATAAATTAGCCATAAATACCTGGTGAAATAGATAAATTGTTGTCACAGTGAAACAAAGTGAAACAAATCTGCAAGGCAGTTCAAGTAAAGTTCAGACAGAGCAAGCCTGACAAGCCTCATTCCTGATGCCTTGCAAATTCAATACAAAGCTTATGGCCTGTTAATAGCCATGGCAATACTTATTATTGGGCTACATGGTCACAGCTTGTTGTGCTTGCAAACAGCTATCCATAGACTGTATATCCTCATGCTTATTCAAACCATGCTACAGCAAAAGCTGGTATGCTACTTTTATTTGGAACGACCATAAAGCACTACATTTTAATTCGGGTCTATTATTTTCATGAATTGCTGGATAAGCCAAATTTTCTTAATCTGTAAGCATGCATTATATATATATATATATATATATATTTATATATATATATATTTATAAAAATATATATATTTATATATATATATAAATTCATGTTTTTATATGATATTATTATCATTATTATCATACCTATCTATAGTTTATGCAGAGTGTTCTAACTGGGAGGGATATATGGAATTTAAGCAATGACAGCAAAATCTTTAAAAGAGGTCATTATATTTCTTACATCACGGAAAACTGGATATGAGGTATTAAACTTTAGCTTGTTATGGAACAAAAAAGAATTCAGGCCAAAAACACACCTTCAGTCCTTCACTAAACTTTTAAAGTACAAAAAGCCAACAGAAATGCAATGCTTCAAAAGAATTTCACCAAGCTCTGTAGCAGAAGGATGCTGCAGCAGAGGTTTATTTGCTGAGTATCTGGTGATCAGAGGTAAAAACCTGAACTTTTTTTAGCCACTGTAAAAGGATTTGTTCACTAGAATTCATATCTCTTGAGAACAGCTCAAAGCAGCTCAATATTCTTTGGCTGCCAGTTGCTGCTGATGGCCATTTTCTCTGTCAGAGTGGCTGTCACAAGGTGCCTTCAAGAAAGATTTATTTGGTAAAGAGGGCAGTTTGGTTTTTTTTAACACACAGGGATGTGGGATCTACTTTCTATTTCTTTGTCTCTTTCTTAGCTGAGCCTTTTCTCCCTCTGAACGCAGTTTGGATTAATATAACTGATTAATATTTCCTATCAAACTGTATTTTTTGTTAAACTCATGTAATGAAATGCACTACAAAGGAATGCATGTTGTACATTTGACACTAGTTTATATTTCATTTGATTTCTATTTATTTTAACACCTACTGAATATACAAACCTTCTCTGTTTTAGTTTAATAATGTAATTTTTAGTAGCTATGCTCTTGAAAGTCTCACTGTCAAAAAGTGGCCTTTGTGTCATGGACTGGCTGGTAACTTTTCTGAAGCTTAGTGCTAACTGAAAAATTAATTAATTTGTAATATCAAGCAAAAAATGGGGCCAGAATATCCACTAGAAGTATAGAAGCCCTCCAGCCCCCAAGCTTTGTCTTCCTCCATTACCATGCTTAGTTCAATGTATCTTTTCCTTATTTCAGGATGTCTGGAAGCCTTATTGGAGCATTTCTTCACTTAGGCTCTTTGATGTTCAGAAATCACAGACAAATATATACTGCAACCCACTTGATCTAGTCAACTAATTCTTTTCCATCTGCAAAAGTGATTATTATAATATAAAAGAGAAGTAATCGCCAACTGCTGATCACATTTGGATTTGGCTCGAAGCTCAAGGATTGTAGTGACTGTTAGCTAAAAAGGAAGGGTAAGGTGGACTCTTTCAATATCCCGATCGGAAAAAAAAAAAAAAGGAAATAATTCTTCCTAAAAGGCTAATGAGTTAAGTTATTTTTTGTGGATCACTTGCTTTTTGGAGCAAATGGTGGTGAGGGGGAGGCAAGTGCTATGGAAGTAGAAAATATATCTTGTTACATTACTATAATATAAATAACACTTTGAAGTTTATGTTATACAATTTAAATATATAATTGACATTGGTATTTAATAAATAGACATTTGAATTTAATACATAACTAGAAAGTAAAAAAATAGAAAGTAATTAACTTTTTAACTTTGTATTTCTTTTATTTTTAAAAAATTTCCAGGTAGCTGGACTGTACACGACACATGTATATGATAAATTATAACAGTGTTTCAATAACCAGAAAGTAAAACTTCTGAAAAGAGGAAGCCAAGCATAAGAAAAAATGAAAGGGAGACAGCTGGTTTTTTAAATGAAAAATTATAAGCATTCAGAAAGTAGACAAAAATACCACCATTGGAAGTGAAGTAAACAACATCCCTGGCATAAACCTTTATAAAATTATTTTAATGTAATATTCAGTTTCACCGATTCAAAATGTTTAATATATCATTAACTTCTTCTGTGAATCCTTATTGCTCTCTGTTCACAGCTTATTCTGGACTGTATTACTCTATATTATTTTTCAGTTTCAAGACTCTCTTTTATAGAAGACTATATAAAAGTAAATTACATTTTGTTTGTGAAATACTGAGAAGTCTTCTATTAACAGAGGTTACTACAGGATTAAACAATACATCTTAGTTATTTGTTATCTTGGACTTTAGGTCCACATACATTTTTTCAGTGTCCTAAATCTACCTGCCAGAACATACACAAGAACAGGAAATTACGTTTACAAGGTAATTCTTAAAATACAACCCTCTCAAGGAGAAAGTATAAATGAACAATATTTCATTTAATTAGATTAGACAAGGTCACCAAACTTAAACAGTATAACTCAGATGCTACATTGAACAACTGTTTAGATTTTTTTTTTTTTAATGGGATGCTTAAACTACAACAGTAAGTTTTTTATATATTTATATATAAACTGTTCATTGAATAGATATCTAACAAGAAAACCACAAAAAAGTATAAATAAACCATGGAAGCACTCATGGTCAGCATGGGATGTTTTATTCAAAGAGGATTATAGTTTGGAACTGGACTGTTAGCGAGCTTTGCATTTAACTGAAGACACTAAAATAAAAGTGCATGATATTGCCTGGATGTCACAAATTATCTAAATACTTAAGGTCAATTTGGAGATGTCTGAAGGATGGGAATGGGTTTAGGAACTCAAAAGATCTTTAGGAGCAATTGAAAACTGTTTGAGATATCTTTGAAAGTATGTATCTTTACCTATGACTTGTAAATATCCCTCTACTTTGCAGTATAATATCATTGTAGTGTGAATACAGCATCTCACTGTAAGGAAATACTTGGATTTAGACACCTAATACTGGATACCTATTCTGTCTTCCATAAGATGCCTGATTTCAGACCACACCTACAAGATCAGACAGTGAAACTGACTTATTGGGAAAGCAGACTTTTCTTATGAAAACAGGAGATGTAAAAATACTCAGTAGCAAAGGTATCACTTTATTGAGGTCATTCAAGTCTTTAGATCACTACCTTCCTTTGAAGAAGAACCACTGATCAAGGTCCATCACTTTGTGCAAAGGTGTACTAGCTATCAGGGTCCTAAGTCTATCCTACTCATTCTTGGTGAAGCTTCACAAGTTATTTAAGGACTAACTCAGAAAACCACAAACTGATAATCACAGAGTAACCTAGTCATTAGACGTTTGGAAGTTTCAATCTCAAGTCTTTGTTTCAAGAAGGCTTATTTATTATCATTAAATGCATAGTAATAAAAAATTTGAATATTTTTCAACTGGAAAGGCAGAAGATATCCACCCTAGAATACCGTTATGGAAGCCTGTGGAACAGTGTCATGGAAGCCAGTGCTTGAGACAGGCACCCTGCAGCCTGCCTGCACTGCAGACAGCTCTCTTAGATATTGCAGGAGCAGAGTAACAAGCCTGTGCCTCTACTCCTCCCCTCCAGAGTGCCCTGCTGCCTGTTGTTGAGACTTCTGTTTGCCATTTGCTTGGAATTTGGAGCACACCTATAAGACTAAGCACAATAAAGGAACAACTAATCTCTGGGGCTAGGTAAAAAGGTTAAATATACAGGGCACATTCCATACCCCTCTACTAGAAAGTGATAAATATATATTTGAAGATCTCAGTGTTAGATTGTTAGATGAAGAGACCTCAAGTAGTACTTAAATGTTTTATTTTCTTTGATAAAACAAAAAACATGCTTTCCCATTCTAGGTACAGTAGCATCTAAATCCTTTCAGAACTTGGGTTTCTGTGTACGTGAATGATTTGCACTGAAAATGTTCAGCACCATTACTATGTGCTTGTTTTGCATTTAATTTAACTTAGAAAAGAAAAAAACCCAAAACAACATAGTTGCTTGGAATCAGAAGCTGGTGCTTCTCACAGAAGTAGTCTTCAGAAATCCCTTCTTCTGCGTAAGTTAGTTGCCAGAATCCTGAAAATGAATTCCACTGGTGTGGAAAAGCTACATATCAGAATACATATAAACAACTTTGCTTTTGTGAAATCGTAAGTATGAACTAATTTTCCATCTTTCAGAGATAATGGGCACAAATGCTAGATGTTTTCCAGTAGTTAAGTAGCTATATGTCTTTTTCTGTGCATTTTATTGGTTCTTCTTGTGACATCATTAGTTCATGTAATTCTTCCTTCTTCCACTTATTTTTAACTAGTTCCTTCCCTTTGTACACCTCCAATTTCTACAGAATTTTAAATCTTTAAATCCATATCCAGATGGCAAGCAGAGTATCAGAAAAAAAAAAAAAATCAAATAACATCCTTTCAGGAAGTCAATGTATAATGTATATAATTCAATGTAATAATTTTTAGCAGATTTTTCCAGATGAAAAGATGAGCACTTACGATTAATGAAAGTTTGAAAACACCTTGTGTGTTATTATTTTTTTAATCACTAAGATATAGAATAGTTTATTTCCTCCTTTTGTATCAAGAAAAACACAGCATAAGAAAAAATAGAGAATATAACCAGAAAAGGATAGTGCTATGTGTGCTGTTGCTAGCCTGCTGCATCTAATCACAAAATGGCAACTGACAATGAAATAAGGAAGGAAATTCCTACTTAAAAGCATCATGCAAAAAGCATGAAAGCAACACCCTGCAACAGTCAGTGTTTTAACGCTGACTCAATACTGTGAGTACGTACCTGTTCCTCAGTATCTGTCCTTTAAAATTGTATACTTTTGTAGCAGAAAAAATGGTTACCAAGTTTATGATTATTATTTAATTATTAAATAGAGAAATAAAACAACAATTTCAATAAATGTTTCAAACATAAATGCGCTGTTTTGTTTTGGAAATGAATACAGTTCTGTTCCATTGTTTCTACTTAAAAAGAGAATAATTAGACTAGTTTCGTCTCATCTATGCTCACCAGCACAATCTACTTTCTTTAGAGATTTAATAAAGTCTTGTTCAGATTTCATTAATCTGCATATCCTGTAATTTGTGCCCAACAAAAAAAATATGTTTCTCAATTAAGATCTGTAGGGAGAAAGAAAAAAAAAAAAGGAGGAAGCATCATCCAAAATGTAAATACCCCCAAATACTTTCAATGAAGCTGTGCATCATATAAATGACTAGTAGATATTTTGTAATTAATTATTCTTGCTATTTTTCTTGTTCATTTGCCTTGATACCAATCAAACTACAATTGCAAGTCCATGAGAGTTTTACCATTTATTTCACTCAGTGTCTCATAACAAACCTCAGTCATTTACTGAGGGTCTCCAAGTCATTAATGTGAATTAGTGAAGTTCTTCTCTATTGCAACAGAAGTAATGAGCTTATGCCTCAGAGTATTTACAGTTTACTGAACAACTCTTCCTTTTTGTACCTTGCGTATTAAACAACATTTCCCTCTTGGAATGGTCTTTATTTTATCCATTGAACGTAATAATGAAAAACATATAATTATGTCTAGCCACCTGAATTATTGGATAAGAATTGAATTTTAATTAATTACAATAGGACTGGTCAATTCCCTTTCCTGGGGATGGTGAGAAAATGAATCATCCTAAAACTAAGAAAATGTTCCATGACTGCCTTCTAGCATAACCTCAGTGTCTTGACTAAATTTCAGTTTGAATGTCACTTCTATCTGCTTAAATACCCTCTGCAATTTCATTGAAATTTAGTACTCTTATTTACTTCCTTTCTTAATGTATTTTATAACATCGCTTTGCATGATTAAGCTGCTTCTGCAAATTATTTCAAGGGCGGCCTTATTTCAGTGGGGACAGAAAAGGATTTTATGAATTTTTGCTCATATTTTTCTTTCAGTTTTCCAGAATGAATATATAATATGCAACATATCTAATGTAAAAAAAAATATATTTTCTATGGGAAGAATTTTCAATAGCTCTGATGCTCCTTTTTGATTTGTGAGTCAGGTGGATTTATTTCTTTGTCATAAGCTCTAAAAAACTATAGATTACCCTCCAATATTTTGATCTTTATGCTGGTGACAGCACTGCCTATGAATTTTATAAATACATTTAAAAGTTGCATATCATGTTCTATGGCATTCTTTACACTCAATTGTAGTAGACTACAAGTAGATACTACTAAGGATTGCATATTTACAATAATATATTAAAATTATTATTATATTAATCATAAATTGAGATCTATAATTAGTTTTACAAAACTTTAAATAAATGTATATTGTGCTGTGGACCTAGGATGATATTCAAGCCTAAAATAGATTTGTATATCCTCTGTGTGAATGCGAGTCCAAATTCATAGCTTTTAATTATCATATCAAAGGAGAAAATTCAGGTTCACACTACCTATGAGTCTGGACTCTTGCATGCACCTGTGCTGTCAACAGTATAGGCCAGGCTACCATGAGTTTCTTTTTTATTGCTCTGTCCTCATGCCATAAGGTCCTTTCTAGAAGGGAACCTGACACAATATGAAGGTATAATTTTTAGATAACTGAGGGGTTGAGTTGCCATTACAAAACAGAGGAAACACAATGCTGAGTTAGGTTTCCACATCCCACTCTTGGTTTTGGGTGTATGTAGAGTTCTGCTTGGTTCTGTCACTAACAGCCTCTCTGATTTTTCTCAGCACATCCCAGTATCACTGTAGCTACTGGACATGTTGATCTGGGTATGTACAAGTGCAATTTCTAAAATTCCTGGTGCCTCTGAGGGGCTAAAATATGAACCCTAGTATTTGAAAGAGCTGATTAATGAGGTGTTAAGAGGATTCCCCTACCCCTCCTTGTTTTGTTTGTTGTTTGTTTTTTTTTAAAACCTGGATGTGACCGTATCCTGGATGTCAGTGTCTAAGTGCAAGAAGTGCCTAATTAATTTTAATTACTGACTCTGGTATATAAAATGAGCAGGATATGAATGAAAGATGAGAGGGGAGAGTCACATAACACTTGAAAGGGAAACAGGACTCACAGCACTTTCCAACTTGATTCTGTGCCTCTGCAGAACAAGAGCTTGGTCAATGAAAGACTAATGGTCGTATACTGCTTCAGAGTCTTCATGTTTGTGAGAGAGAATCATGATCTCACTACAGAAGTTTCTCCTTGTCACAGCTTCCTTTAGAAAGAAAAACTTAAAAAAATGGTGCTAATCCTGTTACCAGTAAAGAAGGAAAAAATATTAGAAAGAATTATATTTGGTTTATGTAAAAGGCAGAAAAGACAGAGACGGTAAGAAAACAACATAGAATTGGGAAAATCAGCAGGTAAGACGTGAAAATATCACTATCTTTTTCGTTATAAGCAATTTAGAATACAAATATTAAAAAAAGAGGTCTTTACTAACCCTATGTGGGAAAGCTTCTGTCATCCTTTAACTGAACGTCTTGAATTAGATAACAAGCATCTTAGAACCCTGCAAAATATACCTGAACCTTTAGTAATAATCTAAACAGTACCTTACAAATAACTTTTTCTTATTCTCGATCCCATAAAACAGAATTTAAAACATTCAGTAACACTGTATATAAAGCTGAATTTTGTGCCCAAACTGTGATTCAAGTTAAGAAATTAATTGGCTGTTAAAACACTGAGTTAGGTTGTATCTTTGCAAATGCTAAAATAAGTAATAGGAATTCTCAAGGTTATCCATTACTGCCATAAGTTTTGCTTTTAAGTGTAGCTATCAAGCCACTCCTTCTTGTAGAGTGTCATCTAAGGAAAACTGAGCAAGTACTCTTATTCATTTTATGAAGTGACAGGATGACTAGGTGAACAAAACATTTAACATCATCAAAAGCAATCACTTACTTCCACAACGTAAAAATACCATCTTCTTCAGGACTATAGATACATTCTTCTGCTGCTTAAGTGCACCACAACATTTTTTCCTTGTTTCTGAACCAATATGGACACGTTAGTAAGCCAAGGGTTTAAGCTGTAAACCACCATGTTTGTTAATTGACTGACAAATGTTAGTGGAGCCAAATAATTTTCCAGTGGCATGTGAAACATTAGAGTTTGCTTAAAGTTTGCGTATGTACATCTCCACATTGTCTAGCAGTAGAGTTTAGATGAAAAGGGAGAGGCTGAAAAGAAAATGAAATGGAAACTAGGTAGTTTAGTCCTTGTTATCTTCTTCATGGATTGTGAGTGCATTTTATAAAACTGTAGGAATATAACTAGGAAAACCCCAAAAGTTTGCAAGAAAAAGATTAATCTCTCTCACATTTAACACCTTTGTTTTCAATTTTTTTTCCCGATATGACATTCAAAATCAAGCTTTCTAACTTTATAGTGCTTTACAGTACTCAGATAATTAAAAAAAATGTAATCCTAAAAGTGAAGAGAAAATCATAAAAACTTTATATTTTGCAAGTTTATTTGTCTGACTATATTATGTATTTATATTAAGAACTATGGTGTTAGTCTTCATCATCTTCATATTTTATCCCTGCTTGGAAGCACTGATATGAAAACTACAGATGGTCAATATTTCACCCTTCAAATATTACTGATGATGACCAAAATAGAATGACATTTTATGACTCATTGAGATACGGATAAAAAAGCCAGGTATGTGGCAGGTATAAATATGCTTTGAGTTGAACTTGAATGCAGACTGCCCCTCTCCTCCCCCCCGCCCCCCCATTTTGGAAAGTAGAGTATTTGGAAAAAGAATATTCATTTGTGTTATAGAATTTTAATATTCCTGCTCAAAGAGTCTCTTCCAAATTAGAAAACCAATTTCCACTCTCAGTACCCTATCCAGATCCTATTTCTTACCATAATCATGGAGGTCTTCTAGCATCTTCTCCACTTCTATATGACTAGTTCACTGTCACTAGTAGCGCTAATGAAAGTATTTTTCCTTGTAACCTTGGCAACCTTGGTAGGTACCTTGTAAACAGTAGACTTTCTAGGAAATACTTTGTTTTTATAAAGCACTAACAATCTATACAAGACAAGCATTTAATCTAGACAAGTGTTTAAAATACAGCATTCTAAATGGTTCTGTCTTGTGCCTCAGCTTGTCATAAAATTTGCCTGTGATACATGAAGTTTTGCAGACACATTCTCACACAGAACTGTACTTTTGGAAACAGATAAAACTACAAAAGCAGGTAGAGCTACATTAAAGTATAAGTGGGCCATCCATAAGGGCATAAAGAATCATTAAGGAATTATTCCTTGAAAAAACGGTGTGCAGGGCTCATGAATTGAACACAGCACGGATTCACTTTTGTTCTACAGAATGGATTGCTATGAAGTTTGACGCTCCTAAAAAAGGGATGTGTTAGTACTGAAGTCATCCATAAACACCATAATAGCTCTTTCTCCGATCTGAAAGAGTCTGCAAACCTTCCAGCTGAATGTAATGACAAACCCATTGACAAGATGACATTCATTTGAGCAGCAGGCAGCAATAGATGGATAGATAAGTCAGACAGATTCCTTCAGCTGACACAGGCTAAATATGCAGTCGTAATCAGTATTTCAGAACAGGATCTCTAATTTGACACTGATGCAGAGAGGTTTCTATGCAGCTTTCTAAAAATGGACTTTGTTGTCACATTCGCGTGTGTGTGTAAAACATGCTGTCACTCGCACAACCTCTCGTCCTGACTCTTGATGGAGCTCCACTTATTTTCAAGGCATTTACGAACAGAAGAGAGAATGCAAAAACCACACTTGCAGATTTGTCCTGAAGTGAAGTGTCAAATTCAATGTGTGTTGAACTGTCTTTTTCAGGAGCATGAATAAGACAACGCAACCAGCACAAGAAACTCTGGCCTTTCTGATGCTGGGTATGAAAAGCAAGAATCTTTTGCTACAGGCTTTTTGTTACCTTGTTCTCACTGAAGTTCAGAGCAGGGTTTTGGAGGTAAGAGGGGGAGGAAACTTTACTCTTGTCAGAGTGGTGGGTTGTCCATGGCAGGTGCCCACCAAGCTGCTCTATCACTCCCCCTCCTCAGCTGGACAGGGTAGAGAAAATATCATGAAAGGCTCGTGGGTCGAGATAAATACAGGGAGAGATCCCTCATCAATTAATGTCACGGGCAAACCAGAGTCGACTTGAGGAAATTAGTTTAATTTATTACCAATCAAATCAGGGTAGGATAACGAGAAATAAACCCAAATCTTAAAACACCTTCCCCCCACTCCTCCCTTCTTCCTGGGCTTAACTTTACTCCTGAATTCTCTACCTCCTCCCCCCAGGAGGCACAGGGGGACGGGGAATGGGGGTTGTGGTCAGCTCATCACATGTTTCTGTTGCTTCTTCCTCCTTAGGGGGAGGACTCCTCATGCTCTTCCCCTGCTCCAGTGTCCCTCCTATGTGCTGCAGTTCTTCCTGAACTGCTCCAGCGTGGGTCCCTTCCACAGGGTGCAGTACTTCCGGAACAGACTGCTCCAGCGTGGGTCCCCCACAGGGTCACAAGTCCTGCCAGAAAACCTGCTTCAGCATGGGCTCCTCTCTCTCCACGGGTCCACAGGTCCTGCCAGGAGCCTGCTCCAGCGCCGGCTCCCCACGGGGTCACAGCCTCCTTCGGGCATCCACCTGCTCTGGCGTGGGATCCTCTACGGGCTGCAGGTGGATATCTGCTCCACCATTAACCTCCATGGGCTGCAGGGGGACAGCCTGCCTCAACATGGTCTCCACCACAGGCTGCAGGGGAACTTGCTCTGGCACCTGGAGCACCTCCTCCCCTTCCTTCTTCACTGACCTTGGTGTCTGCAGAGTTGTTTCTCTCACATATTCTCACTCTTCTCTCTCTGGCTGAAATTGCTGGTTCCCCCCCAACCACCACCTTCTGTTATCACAGAAGCGCTACCACTGTCGCTGATGGGCTCAGCCTTGGCCAGCGGCAGGTCTCTCTTGGAGCCAGCTGGTACTGGCTCTGTCGGGCATAGAGGAAGCTTCTAGCAGCTTCTCACAGAAGCCACCCCTCTAGCATCCCCACTACTAAAACCTTGCCACGCAAACCCAATACAGTCAGCCTAAACAACCTATGAGCATTTATAATGGTGGTGTATTCCACATTTTTCTTTATAGAAAAACAGCTACAGTAGTCAAATGTTTTTGCCTGAGTTGCTAACATTTTGATGACTTTTAGTAACAGACAATTTGATGGAGAGCAACTGTTTAAATATGAAGCATAAGTATTTCTTAAAACCAACAAGGAATAGTAAAATTAGACATTACTATATTAGAAATTAAAATCAGCATATATAGTAGTTTTTAAAAGATTTCCTTAGATAGTATTTTCAATTATTTAGTGTTCCTATGGATGTACTAACAAGAGTTTTAAAGCTCCAGCATTCAGTCTAACAAAGAATTGGATACAAATGTTGCTAGGCAGTTATAGAAAAATTGTGGAATCTGTGATCTGAGCAACTGCATCAAAAATTGATTCTAGCAGTGATACTTAATAGAAATGTATCCTATTATTCATAAGTTCAATTAAACAACATTAATTTAGGATATTAAATTCTTAGAACTGTTCACAAATAACATTAGTTTCAGTCTCGGGATTAAATCTGACACATGCCGAGTATCATAGCAGAAAACAGCATTTTTCATATACAGGAGTGCCTCAACCCCAACTTGTCTGAAAGTTTGTGCTCGAGAATGAATTGTAGCTAAATGGGAGACCACTTAAGAATTCCAGGTATTGCAGTAATTTGCCTGTGAGCATCCAGTGACAAATGAAGACATCATAAGAAAAAACAGTCAGAAAACCCAAGAATTTCTGAAGAGAGAAAAACAATGAAAATGATCAAGCAAATTCTGTTTGCAAAGGTATTTGATTTTATGATAACATTTTGATTTTCAAAATAAAAATAAATAAAAAGTGTGTGAAAACATTTTTATTGCTAACGTCATGATAAAGAACAAATGTAAAGCATAAAGTTGTCACTTGTGACTATACATTTTCAAGAAATCTCAAAGCATTATTAATGGAAGGCCAAACTTGATACTTTTTAAATGAACTATTTTTATTGGAGGCAAAATCCAGTGGACAACCTGTAGCTACAGTAATAGCACATAGCCTCTTCCTGTCCTCTCATTGCTAGAGAACAAAGCAGACACATCGTCACATCTATATTTTTCAGGTGCAAACATATGCTAGAATGAATAGTATTTCATGCGCATGCTAAATAAGATAACACTATCCAGTAGTCTGTCAGTTATAGTTTAGTGATATATAGCTTAACAGTTTTATGTGCAAAGGTGCTACATTTTTTAAAAGGCTAAATATGTAAGCAGGTGTAGTGAAACTCTGTTGTTGAAACAAAGATATGACTAGGTATTCTCTGAAGACCCCAGCCAGGAAGAGTTTTGGGGTTCTGCTGACAAGCTTTTCTTAAAGTGAGGACATCAGAACCACTCAGATTATTTTAAGCTCTAAACAATTAAGCAAAAACTAGAACAAAAAGCTTTAAAACTGAGAAACACAAAACTGTGGGTGAGAGAGGGAACGTAATATTAAATAAATTTGTACACGAACCTGCCCTCTGGGTCCTTATTCACCAAGTCCTGTTCACTGGTACTGTCCTCAATTCAACAACCTTTTGTATCCTCCCAGACTGTAATAAACTTTATGCAGCTCCTTGGCATTCCTGGAAAAAGTGTCTTTCTTCTGTTACTCTGCAGGTATGTGCACTTGTATGCTTTCTTGCTGTATTTGTCCCCTTTCTACCTGCCTGAACACTACACTCCTGAAGGCACCCTCACTTAAGCATTCTAATTTGCTTTTTCTAAGAAATTATATTCCCTCTATTCCTAAGGGTCCAAGAAAAACACAAAACCATATATATTTTTTAAACCCATTCAGAACGATGAAATAGTAAATATATTAATCTGATTGGTGGAAAATGTGATAGAAACCCCTCAGAGAAGATGATTTGTATGTTAAGGTGTGAGAGACTGAAAGAGTTAATGTCTCAAACATTGTGGCGAGGTGAGGAACAATTTGCATGGCAAAATTGCGGTGAGCAATTTTCGGTGAGCACGGGGTGGGGGAGAGCGAGATCGGGACGTGCAGAGCGTGTCGGCGGATGCGCAGTTCCGGGTTCTGACGGACCTTGCCATATATGGCCAGACATCACACAGGCTTTCTCTCACGAAGGGGCTTGTGACCACCCGAGAGCCGTCTCGTGACCGCGACCACCCCCCTCCTCCAATGCCTGCACAGAAGATTGAGAACTTTCTAGAACAAGAACCATGTAAGTCCTCAAGGGGGCGTAACCAGAGGCGGAGATTAGAGTATAAAAGACACGCCCCCAGGGAACTGCCCATTATTGGAGGATTGTCATACCTGTCATTGTGGGATCCAAGTGTGGTGATACCTTTCCTTTCCTTTCTCTATCCTCTGCTCTTCTTTCCTTTTCACGCTTCTCTCTTCCTTCACTCTTCCACCATATATTCAGGTATATGAATTTTGGATAAATTGTAATGAATTGCCAGGAAAATAGCTTCATGCCAAATCTCCTCTGTTCGTTCATTGGGCTTGCCAGTTCGTTAAGTTTGTCCATGTGTTGAATTCACCAGTTAATGAAGTTGCTAGTCAGACTGTTCCTCTGAGTCATTGCTATGACTCTACTGGCCCTGTGGCTCTTTCGAGCAGAGATTGGCCTTTGTCGGTACACAAACCGTCGGGGAATGAAAAAGATCCACCCATCTCGCAACCCATCGAGTGGGACAGGACATAAGGAAACCAAAGGCACAGAGAAACATACTCTAAGTCACTGTATTTGAGAACGTGTTATTCCCTTTGCATCAGGGTCATGAACTGAAAATGGAAATACTCATTTATAGTGAAGTTTACAAATATATTAAAAATACTAATGAAGCTCTATATAAAAATACATCTTTAAATACTTTCCAGTACACTTGGTATTTGATTTTTTCTAATTGAAAGATGTTCTGAACTTCGGTCCAGATTCATTAGTAAGTGCAACTGCTTTGAGTTACCTTGTTTCTGCAAAGCAACTGTAGTTTTTCAATGATTCAGAAATGTATCAGAGTTTTTTTCCTGAGATTCCTGACATAGAATTACTGCCTCTTCAGTTTTTATTACGTGAACTATATTTTTTTAAAGTGAAACTTTTCAACCCAGTTCTGGAGTCTGAATTCAATATCACTTGTGTTCTCAAAGCAGGATCTCAGCTGAAACAATAGAAGCCCACTTCATCCACCCCCACAATGGTTCAGACTAGCATCTGAGAATCTGAAGTTGCAATTGAAAGAGACTCACAAGTATTTATAAAAATAGTCTCTGTTAACAGTGATAAATTGCAGTAGCAATTACAGCATGTTTATGGATAACAATGCAGTTGCTCTAGCAATTTTTAAGTTACCACAAACTATATCAACTCCATACTTTCGGCTTTTTTTGTAAGAAGCTTTTGTAAGTTTAGAAAAACAAGAAGTGGTGATGCTCTTTATGGAGTTAGTAACCTAAATGTGCTTTTTGTACTTACCTGTGGATTTCAGCAGTGAAAAGAACAAGTGAATGTTATGCAACAATATAGGTGTGCAAAGAAAGAACACTAGAAGGAACTTTTATTTTGAGAATATCTTTAGCTGAAGAAAGGCTTGTTCTTTTAACATGGAATGGCAGATACTTGAAACAGAAATTAGAAGGCTAATACTCTTAAAGTGGGGTGGAATTCCCATTACCTGACTGAACACCTCTGTATCTTCTTCTGTAACTGGGTGTAGTTAAATAGAATCATAAGAATAGAATAGAACTGGCCAGATAATAAAAAGTTGCTGTGTGCTACTGATTGGTACCAATGTAATTTGTACTTCTGAATAGCTCTCTTAGTGACTTAAAAACCCAGGAAAAATGAAGAGGACATTAACTTAGGTAATTTCCTTGAATTTTAGGTACCCTTGTGGGTCTGATCTGATAGATGCAATCAGATTCTCTCTGGAACAAATAAGCATCAAATTTATGAACAGTACTTGTCAACGTCCTGTATAAACAATGATTAATAACTGACAAATATAGTATGTCTGTCATCGGTTCATTGTTTTATAGTGGATTTTTTCTGTAATGCTTTTGCCTTAAATAAAATGTACTATTATTTCTGAAAGCTGTTTGGGCACTGGTTAAATTCCCTCATTTTTCCTGAGATAAGTGGAAGTCCAGGTGTTAAACTGAAGTCACACTTGCTGAAATAATCATGATAAATTATGAGGGGATTATACATCTAAAATGCTGCTCTGAAGAGCAGCTCTCAAGTTACTGCCTCAAGAAAAATGAGGGCTGGAGGCTTAAGACCTAAGGGCATTCTCCAGAGAAGGTCACAGTTTGTCAGTGATGCAGTTAACCCTGTTAAGCTAACAGGTAGGAAAAGAAATCCTTCTGTTGCTCTTGAAGATAACAATTTTATGTGACATGCAGTACCTTCTTTAAAACCAAATTGATTGACATCATTAATGAAATTTTTAGTGTCTAATTGTTTATTAATGAAGTCCTGAATTTAGATTGAATTATTTTTTTCAAGAATTAATATATATTTTATTCTGTCATTTCTGGATCACCTTTCTAATGTGCCAGAATTTAGCAAATGTTATGTTGTAGTCTGAATTTTTCCCCAAAAAATTATTTAAAATTAGATTCCCAGCTGTTCCTTTACTATACTCAGTGCACCTGAGTATCCATATCTAGTAACCTGAAAAACTTGAATTTAGAAGAGACTTGTTCTACAGCTCTTTTATAGATGGCATAGGCAGCATTCTAAGTTCTTAATGTATCCTCTTGCTTTAGTCCAGTCTCAGCATAAAAAATGATATTTTTTTCCCTATTAATATCAATATCTGGTTCTTGTTTTGCGATTTTAAAATTATCTTTTATTAGTTATTTTTAGCTTTTTAAGTTATTGACGGATCAGTGCCTTCTTCAGTCTTCGTCAGCCATGTACATTTTTTTTTTAAATTCTGATCTTTTTGCACTTGTCTTGCATTTGTACATGTCTAAGAGTTGACAAGTTTTAGTCTGTACTGTTAAAGCACTTGTTTATCATGCATTCCGAACCACCTAAAAACCACTGTACTAGTGCTGAAGCTTCGGAAAGTTTATTTTCTTCATCATTTGCATGGGAAATATGCACAAGGATCTCAAAATAAAAGCTGGTTCACCAACAGATCTCAAAATACTGTTGTTAATGAACCGTATTTATCAGAAAGCTAGTACTAGAAATATTCCAAAGAACCATTTTTAACTGGTCTATTGATTAAAATACCAAAATCCAAGGCTGATTTAAAATCTAATAAACTTTGGTGGGATTCTTAATAATGAATAGGAAAGGTTATTGCTATAGAAGATCAGCTGCATTGGCTGATGAGGTTGTAACAGTACAATAAAATATACCACTGCCAAACTAAACCAAAATCATAGATTATGTCTGCATTTGACAGACCTATGTCTTGAAAAAGAATGATAACAGATGAGGATTTAGGAATCACAACGAAATCTCTTCATTGTGTATTGTCAATATAAAAACTAAGGGAAAGGATAGATGGAGATGCTAAGGAAGGGAACAGAGAAAGCTGTAGTGGTCTTCACATATATTTTTCTATACAGGTAACAGCTTCAGGAGATCAAAGTCTTCCAGCCACTCTTGGTGTTCACATTTGGAAGATGTAAAGACATGTAAGATGTGGAAAAGACAGCTAAAAGCATTTTAGCAGCTTAAAACACTTTAGCCTTAGCTGGGGCTTGATATACCATCTTATTGAAGAGAAAGTTGAGGAAATTTGGTCTCTCTGTGTAGGTACAAACACATAGAAAATGGTAATGGGAGGCTTGTCAGCCCTTTTGACTCTGGTGTGAAAGGATGCAAGGATCAAAAGTCTGTTTCCCAGCTTTGACGGTAATCCACCAGTGCAATAATATGGCAGGTGATACAATTACCAGTGTTCAAAGTCTTTTAAAAAGAATTAGCTAACATTTCAAAGGATGTTCTCTAATACTGCTCTGTGAATAGTTCAGCAGCATTTTTGCATAGCGGTCATTTCTGGCATTGGAAGTTGGGAGCTTTTGGAATCAGCATCTTCATTCCCTTTTTGCATGCCTCAATGAACAGAATCGGCTGTGTGGGCTACATGCTTATAACAGTTGCAGCTCTCAGTTAAAAGAAAAATTCATACTTCAGCAGATCAGCTACTAGCCTCTGGGTTATATATCTTTCGTGTGTATGATGCACAATCAGCTTGTCATCTATTCTGCTCCTGTCAGATACTGGCCATGATAAAGTCAAGAAAAAACAGATCAGTAATCACAGACTGTTCAAAGAATGCTTTTCACATTGATGACTGGCTGGTGTTTCTTGCTCACCCCCATAGGGACATACTGACAGCTAAATTTCAACCTGAGCAGTCTTTTCCCACCACTTCTGAGAAATTTTGAATAAATTTTCTTCTAAACTTGCTCTCCCTCTATTCTCCATTCCCTTCCTCCTCTCCACAGTGTGGACATGATTCAGCTCCTAGAATTGCCTGGTTGTGTTCCACCCAACCGATCCCCTACTACTGCAAAGGCTTCAGGCATTTCAGCCTTATATGCTCTTGCAATGTTGCACATGGGTAAGTTTTCTAAGAATGAATACTCTTTGCTTTTCAGGATTCACATTTGATTGAAAATAATCTAATTCTCAAAAGGAAAAAGTTGGCTTAATTATGTCATATATTTGGTCAGCAGTACAATTTCTGATGACATATTTTCTATCTTATGATTTGGAGGTCAAATAAGAAGGAAACAAGCTAGGATGCCACACAGAAACATGGAAATTTACAGTGGCGTACACATTTCTAAGGCAGACCTTTTAGATAGGCAATATAATCAATTTCCAATCTACTGGCATATTTTGTACACAGAAATAACCTGTTTCCCACTGATTTAATTCTTATGTAGCAAAATGATGGCCTGACAGACCTTCTGGACTTCCCAAGCGAAACAAAACTCCCATTGCTAAGGAATTTTCTTCAAATCAATTTTGAGCCTTCAAGAAAGAGACAACATGCAGAGCCGTAAAATAAAGACAGCGAACCAACCAATGAAAATAAATAAGAACAAATATACAGCAAGAAATATCCTATATAATAATGTTATACTGTCAGCTTTATGTGGCTCCAAGTCTGTAAAAGCACTCAATTATATTTGCAGTGAAATCCCTTTCTACAGTTTTGGTATGATTTAGATAAATGAAGTGCTATTTAAATTCCCTTTTCGTGTGTGTATGTAGGATATTAGGAGAAACGGAATTAAAGCTTTGGTATTCGTTTAAGACATTGAAATAATTCTACAGCTGCAGTAAGAGAATAGCAAGGGATGGGGAATAATTTATTTACCAAAAGTAGAATAATTATTTTTTTATGATTTCTAAGGACAGGTTTTTCTTATTAAAGTTTGGTTCATTTAATTACAAACCTAGATGCTGAATTGAAGATGAGAGTTGGCTGATAGAATCACATCAAAGGAGTCCTTCAGAGGAAATAATTTGTATGGTATGCTAAAAATGGAGCTGTTCCATGTAGCATTTCAAAATTGGAAGGTCAGAAAAGAAGCTTGATGTATCAGATATAACAGAGAACAACAGTGACATTTGGAAAGTTGGTAATGTTGCCCGACTGACACATAAGAGGGGTTTTTTTAGTTTGTTGACTGCAAGCTACAGTTAGGATAAAGAAACAGAAATGATCAAGGAAAACAGTGTGATGATGAAGTTGTAGTAACCATTGAGACGAGCAGATATGCTGTGCATCCTAGGAAAGAAAATAAGTCACATTCCACCTGAAAAAAAGAAAAGAGTCAGAAATAGACAAAATACAAAGAGATAAGATAATCCTTGGTGTTCATTTTCCTCTGTGACAGTCTCGTATCAGATGGTTAAAATCTGATGTTACAGCAATGAATATCTTTGGATACTTCAATCTTTCTTAGTGTCCATTCTCTTGTATACCACATCATGGAGATGAGAAATGTGTTTCTCTAAATAAAATGCCATCCCACAAAACCGGTTTTGTTGCTCTTAGAACTGTTTCCTAGATTCATTTCACATAAATACCATCATATTTGGGTCTGAGTGGAATTCAGATGATCAGAAATGATGTTTCAGATGTTTTACAATCTACTATCTTATTTTTAGTTTTATTGTTTCTTTCCCCAATGTATTCACACCTTCCAGAAAATTGTCCTAATCTATGATATTAAGTATTACCTCAAATGAACAAACTCAGAGTGTATATAATACTTATTAATATGAACAAGCATAATGCAGGTCACTAACAAAAACTTTGTAATTTCACTGAAAGTGCAAAAAAAAATCCGTACTCTCTCAACATGCTGCAAAATTCATGAAACATATTAATAAACAAAACATTAACAAATATTATTGAAGGAAAATGTCAGACTACAATTGTTCCTCCTTGCAATTTAAATCTAACAACACAAAACCAACATTTAAAAACAAAGCTTCACAAGCATTGTATATAACTAACACTTCAACTAATTTAAAAAGTCTTTACTGTTCCGTTATTTTTTCATTTTCGCCAAGTGTTACAGAAGTGTTTGATTTTGCTGAACATAATGAGAATACTATAAAAAGACTCAGATACAATGTGTTCTACTCTACACTAAATCAAAAGGTCAAAGTTTTTTCTTACTAAACAAACCTCATCAGTGTAGTTTATTAATACAATTAGATGAAGTACATTCTCCAATTTCAGATATCAATTTACTCTTGGGCACTTTCTGCTTTACTTAATCAAATTGGGAGACTTTTTTCCAGCTATATAATCAACATGTAAATTAAATTGTAAATAATTTTTTAAAAAGAAAGTCAATTATGTTATCAGTTAATTTTTCCATATGATCTAACTACAACAGTCTTTATTCAAAAAGGGAGGAGGGGAAACACACTTTGGATAACGTATATTTTCATTGTATTTTTCCTTTTCAGAGTATTGCTACCATTAACATTATAATGGCAAGCCAGTAAATTGGTATTTTCATTTTGAGACAAGGGGCTTATACTTATTATGGGATGCTAGCATTTTAATTGGTAAAGATGATTTGATGTAAATGATAAACAGATCATTTAGTACTGCTAATGCTTTGCATTATGTGCTTCATTAATTGCATGTCCTATGTAGCCTACATTTGAGTATACATGATTACGTCAAGCTCATCTATTTAGCTTTATGTGCTGGTGCACTATAGAGCTACTATTTGTCCAATCTAAAATATGAAGATCATTTACTATACTCTTCAGCTTTCAATTTATACACAATTAGAAGAGCTGCTGTATATGAGATTAATGCAGAAAAGAAAAAGAGCATTTGTATGGCATTTTATGAAGGAAGTTCAAGAACAGTTCGCTTAGAGTTTATTTCAAGAACTGTTGAAGGTTAGTGATGAACACAATATATGAACTATTGATCTAACACCCACACAGTCTCTACAGGATAATTATGGTCAAATTCATTTACTACCATAAGACGCTACTTTGCAGTCCTTTGGCTATGCAGTGTATTTTCCTGAATACCGATACTCTTTTAAAGAAAATTACTGAAGCTTCCCTTTAAAGTCGTAGTTATTTAAAGTAGTATTACTCAATTAACTTAGAATTTAAGCTGTGCTTCTTCCATGGATCATTCTGCAGTCTTGATTTTGAAAATGTATTTAGTTTCTTATTTACATTTTATATCTCTGATATTGGAAATGTTACTTATCTCACAGCTGTGAAACCCAGTGTCTGGGACAAAGAAAGAAGTTGAGGGGTTTTTAAGAAACCTGCAGCTAACACTTAATGCTGTATTTAGGAGTAGTAGGCATTACAAATACTATAATTTTATGCATATAATTCTATCTCTAAGATTCTCCAAAATTCTGAAATACTGTTTCTTAAAAGTAAGTACGCAAACAATGGGGAAATCATTCTGTCTTGTGCAGGTCATTAGGATGGGAAGATAACAAAGGCTTCTGCTCTTTCCATTTTTAGGGAAGAGCTCTGAGTATAAGTTTTTCTTTATAATATCTTTTGAATCCCCTGTGACTTCAGCTAGTGTTCTTACAGGCACAGTTATCAGCGTGATAATGCTGATAGAAATCGGAAAATAATTTTAAAGACTGATAAGGATCTGGTGAACCATGAAGGTTCTTTACTATCAGTTGAAGAGGTTGAATATAATTAGCTAATGATCTTTTTTTTACTTCTTTAAAACATTAAAATAGAAATTATCTGGTTGTCAAAAATCAGATAGCTTTAATGAATATGGGGAATAGATGAATGTGAAAAAAAATGACACACTTCATTCCCTGTATTTGTGGATATGAAGAAGAAAGGAAGAGTGAATAAGAAGGGACCAAACATTTCCACTCTGAACATAGTATTTTCAAAGCAGTCACAGATGACTTGTCCAAAGAACACAAGCCTGTATAGCAAACTCAGGAACAGAACCACATCTTGTCTAACAGTTCACGTCTTAGTGAGCCAATTTCTCCTTTTCCCAGGATATGACTCTTAGAATTCTTAGAGATATTCTTTTTTGCCTTTATATGCCTCTGCACAGTTTCTACAGGATTCCTGCTTCACTGAGTATTCAAAACAGATTAAACAAAATGTTGGTCTCATAAAACAATTTTAAAAAAAACCCCTAACTAGCCCAAAATCATGCTACAGTTGCCTTCAGCTAACCTACAGCATTTTTCAGTTTGGTATAAAATTCAAATTCAGAGAAGGTAGTCAAGGGTCTGAAACAGGGTCACTTTATTTCAGAAACACCTAAGTTATCAGAATCTAAAAGGGTATTTTCTCTATGGTCACCTGAAATATATGATACATCTCAGTATTCCTGTTTTGATATCTGTCTCAGTTAATTAACTACAACATTAATTCATAGAAATTTAACACACGGGTATCTTCATTTGGATGAGTAAGCTTCTCTGACCATGTCAGAGAAAGAGCAAGGCATTTCTGTGAGAGAAAATGGACATTTTTACTCCATGTTTGTTTTTCCCATCTTCTGTGCCATGACTAGTTTTCCCCCGGAAATATTGTAACATTTTTTTCATCCTTAGTCTGCCCCATAATGTTAAAAACGGTACTAGTACTATACAAATTTAAATAACTTCTAATACATCATCTAGGATTATTCCTTTCTTCTAAAGATGTGATTAAACATTTCAAGTGTTTGGTATCTAATCCTGAGTTGCACAGTTTCCTGAATATGAAGAGGTAGGCAACATTTTCTGAAAGAAAACTGCATGCATTTGTAATAACATGACAGTTTACTGATTTGCTGATCTTAAGTCTATTGATCTTAAACTTACGACATAATACAGTTGTTTAAAAATAAGTGGTGTAGAAATAACATGTCTTTCTGGTATTGTCTAAAAAGTCCTTAAAATAAATGAATGTAAGCACATAGTTTAGTATCCCAGAAAACATTTTGACATTTCATATCAACATTAAGAATGACAAATTCCTTTCAATTTGTTCATCATTTGTCTTTATTAATATTCATTGCTTTTGAAATATCTGGAAAACATTGGAAAAAGGTCTTTATTCAAAATCACTTTTAATTGAGTAAATCTGTGAGTGCTTTGGTAGATGGAAAGAACATACATTAATGTGGCATTTGTACAACATAGCTGTATGGATATCTTTCAGTTTTACAGTGAGCTGAATTATTCTATCAATAAAAGTAATTTCATTTCAAAGAAATTATGCTGCAACATTGAAATCCAAAGGTTGAGTAAATTGAAAGATTTAGCATAAACAATAAATATTTCTATATTATTTAAGCAAAGAAAGACAGTTTACTTATCAAAATAAGCCATTTTGAAATGAAAAAGATAAATTCAAGCAGCATGAGTTATTAATGAAATCTAGTTTCTCACTATTACTTCCAATATTTACTTGTTTTTGAAACCATTTTCACCACAGAGATAAGACTCTGAATGCTGATTTTCATATTTAAAAGTCAAGGTGCAGGTAAGTGAATAAAGATTACTTCTACTTCTTGTCTGCACGTGTATTTACATGGTGGATTCATTGAAATAATTCTACAGCTGACATACCTTACCTTTCTCCCCTTTTCTCTCAGTCCTTCTCAACCGCTTGGCTGGGACAGAGCTTCTCTCCATTATGTTCTAAGAGTGGATCATATAATTGTTTTCTTTACACATTTTCTTTCACCATCGTTAGGCTGCAGAACTAATAATTTTATTCATTTTCAGTTTTCAAGATATTGGCCAGGATTTTCTGACAGGCAAGCTCTTATTAATTACTCACTTTGGCTTTTGTTTTAAACTCGTGTACCTTGGTGGCTTGCAAGACTATCATAGGGCTGCAAATTCATCAGGATGTTTTAAACCTTATGTCAGTTTTAAGCTCAGGTTTTCAATTTTGGATAGCAATGACCTCTGCCTCTCTTCCCAGAAGAGTACACCTTGCAAAAATCTCCCTATCTGTGTAGATTTCAGAATCAAAGCTGAAAAAAAAGAGAGTCAGTGACTGTTTCCAGAATACCTGTTTTCCAAGCCCATGTGTGCTGGTTTTGGCTGGGATAGAGTTAATTTTCTTTATAGCAGCTGGAATGGGGCTGTGTTTTGGCTTTGTGCTGAAAACAGTGTTGATAATACAGCAGTGTGTTTGTTATTGCTGAGCAGTGCTTACACAGAGTCAAGGCCTTTTCTGCTTCTCATCCCACCCCACCAGTGAGTAGGCTGAGGGTGCACAAGAAACTGGGAGGGGACACAGCTGGGACAGCTGACCCCAACTGACCAAAGGGATATTCCATGCCATAGGATGTCATGCTCAGCATATAAAGCTGGGGGAAGAAGAAGGAAGGGGGGGACATTCGGAGTGATGGTGTTTGTCTTCCCAAGTAACCGTTACGCGTGATGAAGCCCTGTTTTCCTGGAGATGGCTGAACACCTGCCTGCCCATGGGAAGGAGTGACTGAATTCCTTGTTTTGCTTTGCTTGCGCGTGCAGCTTTTGCTTTACCTGTTAAACTGTGTTTATCTCAGCCCATGAGTTTTCTCACTTTTACTCTTCCAATTCTCTTCCCCCATCCCACCAGGGGGGAGTGAGCGGGCAGCTGTGTGGTGCTTAGTTGCCGGCTGGGGTTAAACCATGACACCATGCATCCCTTCTGCAGCTGATTCCACAACCTCCCCCCATTGATTTATTACATCAGTAATACCCAATCGATACCAGTAATACCCAAAATCAATAAATCCCAACATTCCTAACACACAGTTAAGTTTTTTCCTCATCAGAGCATGAAGTCACTTGGGTTCAGAGCACCCTTCTTTTGAAGATTCAATATATGCAAATAGCAGTTGAAGCACAAAGAGAGAAAGGAGGTAGAGTGAAGCACTACTTGCCTGAGGATAGATGTTTTTGCTTGTGAAGACTAAGCCCTAAATTCCAATCATGCGATCTGTTCAGAATCAATTATTCAAATTGCTCTCATCAAAGTGATATGCCAGTTTGTGTTAAGAGAGGGGAAAATATCACCATAGTTAGGTATTGCTCTATTTTAAATGCAATTCAAGGACTAGTTTTGCACTTAACAGCTCAAACCCCTGAAATGGGATGGGTGGTAGAATGCATGTTTTCAGTCCCAAGAGCATCTACTTGGTGAATTACTGATGTCTTTTCAAATTGAAGCAGGATATTAGAAAATGTAGGTCCTTGTGAAACTTAGTGACCTCTGGTGTTTAGTACTAGCTGAATAGGAGTTTTAAAGGTTTACATTTGGAATATTTTGCTTAAATAGAACTGTCTTCCTAAACACTTCTTTGTCTACAGCCCCATTGCCTTCTGAAAATGAATGCAGTTCTCAGAGATGGAAAAAATACGTTAGCAATTACTAGACTCTCATGTGCTACAGAGATGGAGCCCAAGATAGATAAATTAAAGTTTATGTAAGGATTGTGCCATTAAACAGCCCCTGTCCCTTTTCCTCTTCCATTGACAGAGCATTTTCTGTCTAGGGAAAGATGAAACTACAGTTTATCGTTTTTAGTCAATAATAATGACAACTTTGGGTTGTTTTGTTTTGTTTTTGTTTTTTTTTTTTCTACTAAACAATATAACTATAGCTTTCTTTAATTTCTTCATCCCCAAAGCTACCATATGTTTTGGCTTTCCTGAACGTCTACTTTTTTTCTTCCCAGAAGTTTTGTTCAGATAAATATTGAACTTTCTCTATAACTACACGCAGATTACCTGGTCTAAGGATGGCTTTCTTGGAGCTACCAGGCTGTCATATGTCTGAAAATCCCAGGAGCACTTTCACAGTACTGTTGTTGTACATCTGTTCTACAGGTCAAAGCATTGGATAAATGCACTACATGTACAATTGCTCTAAGTGGGAAGACTATGTCCACCCTTTCAGCAAATACTGTGGAGAAATTCCACAAAAAAAAAAAAAAAAAGAAAAATTTGGAGAGGTATTAGCTATTAATGCAATTTTTTCCCAGAAAAGTTTAAAAAAAATATAGAAAAATGTGCACATAAAAATGAATACATTCACTTAGTTTTCTCATCAGAGATAACAACATAAATAATATTCTTACCATTTTTAAGTTAGTTCTGTATTGTTAATACTAAATAAATTGCTTTTAAAAATTGTTGCAGACATTTTTCTTTCAAAATATCATTACTCTTTCATTATATCACCTGTATTCTAATAATGGACATTTCATTTCAACTAATTTTTCAGTAGCCTAATGACTAAACTTTGTGGCTGGCATCTGTCAAACTGAACTTAGAATCCCATATATGTTATATATATAATATATTACCCATTATATATTATACAAAATATATATATTATTATATATGTTTTAGACATTATACATTTTACATTATATATTCTATATTGAAAGGCTGCAATAAGGTCTCCCCAGAGCTTTCTCCTGGTTGAACAACCCAAACTTTCTCAACCTTCCTTCATAGGAGAGATGATCTGATCAATTTCATGGCCCTCCTCTGGACCCACTCCAACAGGTCCATGTCTTTCTTGTATTGGGGGCCTCAGAGCTGGATGCAATACTCCAGGTGGAGCTTCACAAGAATGGAGTAGAGCTAGAGAATCACCTTGCTTGGCCTGCTGGTCACACTTCTTTTTGTGCAGCCCAGGGTATGATCATCTTTCTGGGCTGAAAGTGCACATTGCTGGCTCATATCTAATTTTTCATCTACCAACATCTCCAAGTCCTTCTCCACAGGGCTGATCTCAACCTATCGATCCCCCAGTCTGTACTGATACTGGGGATTGCCCCAACCCAGGTGCAGGACCTTGCACTTGCTCTTGTTGAACTTCATGATGTTCACATTAGCCCACTCCTCAAGTCCATCAAGGTCCTTCTGGATGGCATCGCTTCCTTCTAGTGTATCAACTGCATCACTTCAGCTTGGTGTCATCCACAAACTTGCTGAGGGTGCACTTAATCCCACTATGTCATTGATTAATATATTGATCAGCACCAGTTCTGATACAGACCCCTGAGAGACACTACTTGTAACTGTTCTCCATTTGGACATAGAGCCATGGACTGTGACTCTTTGGATGCAGCCATACAGCCAATTCTTTATCCATTAAGGATTCCATCCCTCAAACCCATATCTGTCCATTTAGCAACAAAGATGTTGTGTGGGACTGTGTTGAAGTCCTTACAGAAGTCAAGGTAGATGATATCAGTTGCTCTTCCCTTATCCACTAATGCAGTCACTCCATGGCAGAAGGCCACTGGATTAGCCAGGTGTGATTTGCCCTTTTTGAAGCCATGTTGGCTGTCTGTAATTACTTCCCTGTCATGCATATGCCTTGACATAGCTTCCAGGAGGACCTGTTTCATGATCTTGCTGGACATAGAGGTGAGGCTGACTAGTAAACCTTTCAACTTCAGTGAAAGTGACACAAATCTAGAGTTGCTCTTTATTTAGGTATTTCTTCTTGGCTTCTATTTACATGTATTTTAACTACAAAAATAAAATGTCATATTTCACTATAGGTTTTTTATATAGCTTACACTAACCTTATGCAGTTTGCTTTTCAGTTTTATCTAAACTTTTCAGAATAAGTTAGTGCATACATTTTTCCCCTCGGTCAAGGTGTATTAGTTGTTTTGGGTAGTGACTTAGCTTTAACACTCTTTGCAAGTACCATAAATGGGAATGTGACAACTAAGAGTTTTATGGAAATTGTTTTTAGTAGTCTGAAGATGATGAGATTTTATTCAACTCACACAACTTCTTCTATGAAAGCACAAGAAGAGTGATCTATGTAGAATTTCTGTCTCTCAGGGTAACAAAAATACATGACATTACAAAGACATTACAAAGACATTTCAAAGGTGAAAATCTATCCAGAATTTTCAAAAGTAAAATAAAAGGAGGAAAGCTTTAATAGTTTAATATAATTGAATTATCTAGGTATTTTAGAGAAACTTCCGTTAAGAATGTGCCATAACCATAAAAAAAAAAACAACGGTGGTTTGGATTTTAATTTTATAAGGTCACACAGAAAATTAAGTCCAGGAAAAACAAGTTTTCCAAACTGGAGAAAATGAAACAAACAGTAAACGCCTAAAACACTCCACAACACTGTATCCATTTATACACTGCTTGGCTGAGTTCAAATCAATAGAAAACAAAACAACACGGAATACAAATGGCTTTTACATTTTATTCTTTCTTTTCCTTATGTAAACACTTTTCAACATACACAATATTATAATCCATAAAGATAATTTTAAATGCATGCTAAATTATTTCTAATTAGGGTATATAATTTCTGCTAGTAAGTTAGAGCATAACAATTATTTTTATTTTTATAGTCTTTGTTTTGCCAGTTTTGAAAATTATAATACATTAATTTTAATCTAGAAATAAAAAAGGTTTCTAGAAATTCCTTTGGTAAAATTTAAGAATAAACAGTCTGCAGAATAATGCAAATGAACAAAAGGTTTAAAGTTTAAGATCAGAATTTATCCAGATTCAACTGATACTACTGCATGTATGCCCACTGCAGCTGAAAAGATATATTTACACTCATATAAATATCTTATACCTGCATTTGTGTATATATCATATAGATCCATGTCCACATGACCATGTATATCTGCAACAGCTTAAGAAAGTGTGGCAATATGGTTTGTCTCTTTTAACGCATTTCAGTAATAGCACAATTTAAGCAGAAATAGTCTACTTAACATGATTTTTTCCCAAATTTTCTATTTGATTCTTCAATATTGCATTAAAAGTGGGCAGGCTTTCTCAGTAGCCTTTTTAAAAAACATATTAGATAGTCAAAGTTAGTTTTAAAAAATTTGCTCTCCTGAATTTTCAGGCTATCATCTTCAGTCAAGCGTGTGGATTTGATTACGTCTTATTGTGGGGTTTTTTTTGTTGTTGCTGTTTGTTTTTTGTTGATTTGTTTTGTTTTTTGCTAGTCACCTGTAAAATACATGATGCAATGGTCATTTATCTAAATAGAGTTTTCAGGAATTTATTTAAATAAAAGTTTTTATATGCTTAACTTTAGGCACAAGAGGAAATTAATCATTGTTTAATAAAATACGCCTTTGTTCATCTCACCCAACTTGGTGAAGTGCCTCAATTAGGGGCATAGTTAGATTGGTCTACATCAAGGAAAACAGATTTGTGCTTCAAAAAGTACATGTGATTCAACACAAGCAAGACCGGAGTCATCCTCTGGTAGCCTTTCTTTCATTACAGAAATAATATTCCCTGTTCTTTCCAGAGGAAGCCTATTGTGACTATGTTCTACTTACAGATATGAGTATGCTTTCACTTTCCACACTTGAAGTCTACTCCTTATCTCCATTGCCTCCATTTTTATGACCTTTGATACCAACTGCTTACATTGTCTGTCAAGCAATGCTGGAATAAACCCCAGTGTACATTCTGTACAGTGACATGAAGGATGAGCATCACTGGTGTGCTTCCTAGCAGCCAGAGCTCTCTGTGTTGTAGGTAGGTCTGGGAGGCATCATCAGGCCCAATAACAGCACTTGTGTGCTGTTTGCAAATAGAAAGATGAATTCTTAAGGATTTACAAGACTTTTAAGCAAAGCAAAGTCAGAGAGATTCCTGAGCTTAATGCACTCCTGTGTAAGACATACCTGGTAAAAATGAGCTTGGTCTGCTGATGCTCTGAGCAGAAAGGACACAAGTTAGTTACCTCCTAGTCAAATGCAGTGTGATAAAAGTAGTACAGTGCCAAACACAGACTAAAATCCCCTAAAATCTCAGTGGAGGAATGATTCAGGTTCGCATCAGACTAATATGTCCTAACAGCTTTCGTTGGCTCAGAGCACAGACTGAGCAAGTCTGTGTCTGATAGTAATGTGCCATATCAGCTAAAAATAGTCACATCCTGAAATGCTTTGATAGTGAGACCTTAGTGCATGCCAAATGGTATAAGATTATGAGGTTCTTCATCAAAGGTTACTGTGGAAATATGAAGTAGCACTGCTTTTTGTTAATTTGTGTTAATATTAAAATCAAACATGGATGTGTTGGGGTAATACACTACTGTTCTTTTACTGCCGATGAGATTTTGTCTTGATGTACACTGAACATGCCAAATAATCATTGGTTATTCTATTTTATATACATATTTATAACTAGTAAGCCTATAGTCAGGATTAGTAGAATTTCTTTCATGAAGTTCAAAGCTTAGTATACACGCATTAGGGTGCCTAGGCACTTATAGGATAGCAAGCACATTCCACAAGTAATGAGAACACCTCTTAATTCAGCTGAAGCCAAAGCCACAAGTGAGTTATAAATGTATTTGTTCTCCAGTTAAATCGATTCCATGCAGTGCTGCAAGTGTTTATTATGTATTCTGTTTATTCCACAAGGAGGAAAATAATAGTTCTTTTCCTATTCCTCTAAAATACCACAGTACAAGGCAGCTTATTTGGTTTCATTTTAACTCTACCAATTTCACTTCTAATCAGCTTCTGTGTGATGCTTACAGTGATCTCTAAGCTGCTGCTGGATTATTGATTTCTATTAAGAACTAAGAAAGAAGCATCAGTTCACATGTCATGAACACCATTTTACTATGTAGACAGCTGTTTGTTTTTTTTTTTCCAAGAGATCTGAATATGCGTTTCTTACAAGCATGCATATTAGTGATGCATATCACTGAGACAAGACTCAGGATCTTATATAAAATTACTTTTTTTGTCAGTGCAGTCCTCAGCTGATAATGTCCAAAGATAGCATATGCTTCTACCAGAAAGGATATTAATAGGCTTTCAGATTGCTTAGGGAGTCTATATTGCAGTTCCCTTAGACGCTAGAATAACTTGACTTATCAAAGAAAATACACATTTGGATGCTGTTTCTTCAGAAGCAGGTGAGAGAAGTAGAGCCAATGATAAATGTACTGTGCTGTGCTGTGATGTAAAACCCTGATTCAGAGAAACCTTATGGGGATATTTTACAAATGGACCATTGGCTGCAAAGATGTATATGCTGGTTATAATGCAAAATAGGACAGAAACAAGCAATGTAAGTACTCGTTCCTTCTTTCTTTCACGTTCTACACATCCTTATCAGCTAATTAATTACTTGGATAAAAGTTGTTACAAAAAGGAAAGAAAGAAAAAAAACTGCACATTTTACTTACTTAAAAAATAAAGTACCTCAAGTGGATCTGAATGGGCTTAAGCCTATTAAAGGGTTTTGACAGAAACACAGTAAAATATTGGAACACAAAATTGAGAATCAGGTTATAGATACTAAAGCAAACTCTATTTTGAAAAGCTAGTGAGGACTAGCCTAATTAGACACCCTTCTCATCATTATTTCCTACAAATACTTACCTTGAAAAATTATGAACGAGTTTCTGAAGTTGCAAAAACCTTTTAAAATCCAAGTAATCAATCAGTTTCAATATTTCTCAACCCACTTTCTGCTAAAGGACTCTTCATCGTCTGTCATGTCTGTCATACGAAATTCTTGGCTGGAGCACTCAGCGTATTTGACCACCAATAAAAAATGATAGCGCTGGACAAATCTGTCAAGCTTATCAGCAAGGTTGAATTCCCCTCATAACAAATGCTCCTCCTGACACATTTAGATTTTCTTTGTCAGTATTTTATTTTAATTCACTCACTGAGTAGGGAGCAGTTTCTTTTCAACTTAGACTTCTAATGTTACACAATATTTATTAACATTTTGCTATCAGTTATAATCATATCAGAAACTGCGCATGCCATTTTACATGGCACAATTAATGACTGTCTGTTTGTGTCCTTATATATAGTAAGACAAAAGGAATCTCAGTACCTTTAGTGACAAAAAAATAAAATAACCTGGCATAGTCAGGCACAGTAAGGGGAAGAGTCAGTACTTTTGAGAGGATAAATATGCCATCTTATTTAGAGATGAATAGTTGAAGTAGGGCTCATACAATTTCTGAAATAAAGGTCTAGAATATAAAGTTATGTTTTCCTGTAAATGGAAATATTTCTACAGAAGACCACAGTGCTGAGAAGGAAAAAAAAAAAGTAAGTAATTAATTCTTTATTCTCCTGCTTTTCAGAAATGAAAAAAAAAATGCATGGATGTTTATGAGAAGATGTGACTTCAGACACTGCTTGAAGGAGTTACATCAAGATAGTTATGTTAATATGGAGCCTGTTACATAATTTTTTTTCCCCAGAATTTATGCTCAGCAATATCCTTACTGTAGTTACACTTTGCTGTTTGTCAGCCTATATGAACTCCAAATAATTCTTGGAAAATTCTTTTCATTGAAGTCCCGTATATAAATATTAATTAAAGGTGAGTTAAGAACCCATGGAAAAAACAATAGAAATAACTGAAAAAGAACAAAATTTTTGTTAGAATTGGCTCAGAACATGATATGCGACCATGAATTTGCACTATATTTTATTGAATGTGATGTCAGAAAAAAATCAGTAACATTAATTAGAAGCCTAAGGGAGAATCAAAACATGCAATGTTCTTTTGTAAGTGTTGGTTAACAATTTAGTAAGACATGATCAGTTATCACTAGGTATCAGCACTAACTGTTTGCAGGTTCCATACAAAAAATATATAGATATCAATGTTTTTGATTATCACATATATCTGACATATAGTAATTCCTCTTTTGGGAAAAACACTGCAGCTGGATGCTGAACCAGCAATATGCCTATGAATATAACTACTCATGTGACTAAGGTAAAGCATCTACTTGATTAACCTCAAAGATTAAGTCCACAAAATTTTGAGGAATTTTCAGTGAATTTCCAATACTGTATAGTACTGTATAACACTAGTGTCAAAGCTTGATTCAACAAAACACTTGATAATGTTTAGCCTTATTGAGGTTAAATAGTCACGTTGTATCTTGTAAAACTACTCAGCAAAATGCATGTTTCAAATCCTTTGCTGTGTAGCAGGTGGGTGATTTACTGATATCTAGGGAAAAACCTGTCTAGTCCTCAGATGAAAGAAAAGGAGACATCTACTTTTTTTCTTTAACTGAGTAATGGTTTAATATACTGTATAGAAATGGGTATTGGGGACTGAAAAGGTGAATTTACCGCTTAAGAAACATCTGGAAAATTTTAAGATTTCTTAGAAATCTGATATGGTTAGAATCATCAGGAGTAAAAGAAAATATAACTGATTTGTGAAAGGGTAAAGTCTTACTAAATTAGAGAGAGGCACTGAAAATCTGGAGAGCTGCCCCTTCATCTCAAAACTGATAGATGAGAACAGATGGGCATGAAGTTGGACATTTTAGCAGCTCTGGAGATGCTGGAGAGTATGTAGGACCTGCTCCATTAATAAAGAAATACATGACTACTTTTAGTAGCCCTTGACCATTTTACTAGTAAAAAGAATGTGCATATAATCCTTTCTGACAAAAATATTGAAAAGGAAATCTATAGCCATATTATTCCTTTCTGTTCTTTTTTTTTTCTCTCTTCCCCCCTCCCTGCTCCTGAGGATGGTTCCAGGTGAAGGATGATGTTATTTGTTATTTCGGAAGGTTGGAAAGGAGGTAAAGGTTTGTTGCTATTTGTTTAGACTCAATACTAAAACTGTATCCTTGTACAAGATTACAGTGTCTTGTCCTACACGTTTAAATGGCAATCACCACTACTTGCTAAGAACAGATATGGCTCTTAAGAGTGTTTCAGAATATGAAACCTTTTAACACAATCAAATTAAACCAGTTCATAGAAATGCATGCACAGTTTTAAATCTCCTAACTCTTTTTTCTTTATATAAAATCTCCCTATGTGCTTGTTTGTTTGTTTGTTTGTTTTAGCTTGATATTGCTCCAATGTGAAAGAACACTTCAGGGAAGGATGAACCAAATGCCAGCTACAGCAGATGAAATAATTATGAAGTTCAGAAGAAGTGGATATTAAAGAGTTGTGATAAAATTTAGTGGTTTGGGTTTTGGTGGGTTTTTTTATTTGTTTTTTTTTTTAAAAAAAACCCTCTGATTTCTCTTTCCGTATGTCCTGGCACAGTGTCATTATATTCTTAGTCTCTAGTTATGCATGGGGTAATTGCAGAAGCTTGGCATTTCAATAAAGAGATGAAACCAACAACTGCCTGGGTCACCCTTTGGGGTTCTTTTTAGCTTTCTCTTTATTCTGGTTGTGAGCAAGAAAGGTGCACTTATGATGATTATGAATCTTTACTTTTGTTTTTGGGAGCTATGCTTAGAGTTCATATTTATTCCAAACAAGAAATAGATTTGTTTTACTGACATGTGAAGGGATCCCTATGATGTGACCAAACTCTGTGAAGCACAGTTCTGAATCATTGGATAAAACTTACTGTTTAGAAATAGTGTTCTCAGACTGCTTTTGTAATATACCTCATTCATGACCTAAGAGATCCATTCACATGTGAATTACTATTGTGTACATGGCTATTCAAACTCTTGCAAACCTACCTATGCAATGAAGAAGGTAGAAATAAATATATTATCCTATGTAGCCACTTAACCAACAAATGTCCAAAGCCATTAAGAGGACTTCAATAAATACATAAATAATCAGTGAGCTAATCAATAGATAATGCTTAAAAAAAGGTTAGAAAAGGTCGTATTAAAAAACTTAAATTCAGGGAGATAACCTTATAGAAGTGATTTGGCTTATAGTTGTGTAATTCTAGCAGTAGATGTTATCTTAATTTAAAATAATACTCACACTCTTACTAATACTTGGCTACTGGAGAACGAACGGAAAAAAAACAATCATAAAGATACTAAAGATTAAGGTTTCAGCCTACTTCTAAGCTTGTCAACTCTTTTGTATATATTTGCATGGATATATTGAATGGTCATATTCTCAGCTGTTATAAAGCTGTGTGATTCAATGGAATCTATTTGCAATCATGCCATTTTGCACTAGATAAAGATTTGATCCAGGACAGGTGATAAAAAAAAAGTAATATCAGATTCACTTTGGTATCTAATACCAATACCAATGCTTGAGCATTTACTCACCTTTTATCCTCACTCTTTTCCAGAGTGTTATGTATTGCAATAATTTTACTGTTTCCAGCAGATTAATATGAAATAAACAAACAAAAAGGCCCCAAAATAATTTTCGCAATGAGTTTAGGCTAGTTAAAGTTATAGAGAAATTGAGGAAGAAAGAGGGGACATTACTGGAAATTAGAAAATTACAGAAAAGGACAATCACCTGAAGAGAAAGTTAAAGGTTGTGCTGGTTTTGGCTGTGATAGAGTTAATTTTCTTTATAGCAGCTAGTACAGGGCTATGGTTTGGATTTGTGCTGAAAACAGTGTTGATAATAGAGACGTTTTAGTTGTTGCTAAGTAGTGCTTATACTAAATCAAGGACTTTTCAGCTTCCCATTCTCTGCCAGGTGCACAAGAAGTTGGGAGGTGACACAGCTGGGACAGCTGACCCCAACTGACCAAAGGGCTATTCCATACCATATGACATCATGCTCAGCATATAAAGCTGGGGGAAGAAGAAGGAAGGGGGGCATGTTTGGAGTTATGGTGTTTGTCTTCCCAAGTAACTGTTATGTGTGATGTAGCCCTGCTTTCCTGGAGATGGCTGAACACCTGCCTGCTGATGGGAAGGAGTGACTGAATTCCTTGTTTTGCTTTGCTTGTGTGCACGGCTTTTGCTTTACCTATTAAACTGTCTTTATCTCAACCCACGAGTTTTCTCACTTTTATGATTCTCTTCCCCATCCCACCAGGGGGGAGTGAGCTGTGTGGTACTTGGCTGCCAGCTGGGGTTAAACCACAACAAGGAGAAGATCAAAAATTTACAAAAATTGAAATAAAAAGATGTTTCATATAAGCTGGATGTGGATGTCAAAATTTCTACCTGTTTTCTGCTTATTTTCCCAGCAGATATTCTCAGTGACTTTCTGTTTGCAATCTGGAAGGGAAGGGATTTGCTCAGTCTGGTTTTATTACTTCTCTTCTTACCTTTCAAGATTGTTTCTTTTCTTCCTGTCTTTAGCAATTTTTTTCTCTTTCTTTTCTTTTTATTTGAATGTCTTTCAGTAAAAATGCCATTCAGGATTTCATATTTCAGGATCACTATTTTGTTTAAAAAAAACTCAAAGATTCAGTGGAAGGTACAAATGAAGATTGGGAGGGAGGGGAAGCAAGTGATGGAGAAAAAGGGAAGTGAAATGAGAGATTTTGTGTGTGGACTTACCTGTAATATAATGTCTAAAACATTCGCTGGGATTATATGAGGAAATTTGGATTACAGATCCTGCTCATGTTACTACAAATTATTTAAATATTAATTGGAACAGTAACTGCATTTCCCTGCTGTAAGTTCTCTTGCCATACTTGCCTTTTACTCATTCAGGAGGTGGCATAATTAAAGGGGAAAAAAACAGTATTGCACCATTATTATTATTACTCTGCCTTGTACCTACTGAATTCTCGGGTTGCATTCAGCATCTGTATCAATTC